>NC_091751.1:48682329-48932329 GCF_043380555.1 Nothobranchius furzeri | reverse complement strand
ACGGAATTAACGCAACTTTTGAGTACAGTTTTGAATCTTTTCCTCCATAAGCTGATAAAAACACAAACACTAGTACTTATCATGGCAGTGTTGGTTGTTTAGTAACAAAAACACTTATTTTAACTTTATTTTCAATACTCGTAACAGTCTTGTAAAAGATTTATCGGTAGTGTTTACTTTAGCATGAATGTTTGACAAATGCAGTACGACTTGTATCCATAAAAAAGGGGAGAGAAAAAAAACTGTATGCAATCAAGTACTCTCAATAGCAACCATCCAGCAGAAATAAAGCTCTAAAATGAACTGGTTGACATTAGAAGTGTTTATTTCTCATTTCTACTGCTGCTGCGGGGAAAACAAGCTTTTTTTTTGTTGCTTTTCTCCTGCTGTGCAGTGTCTGCCTCTCTGGGGAGACGTGGGGGTGGCAGTGATAGGAGGTGCGAGGTAATTGAAAACGCTAACACCTAATAATGACTCAGCACCAGCGTGTGATGGGTCAGCTATGCTAATCGGGGAGAGAGAAGTGGAAAAAAGAGGCAAAAAATAATGAGATGGGAGATTCAAATGGAGTGATGCATCTCCTCCAGTGAAGAGTGTGACAACAGGATTGGCTCCAGAGTTATGAGCAAAGGTCATTTTTCTGTTGTAGCTCATTGACTAGTCCATTCATAATGTGGAAAGGCTCGTCTCACAGGGAGCAGCTGCTCATAGAGCAACATTTGTCACACTCTTGTCAGCACACACTGCAGAACAGGATGACAACTTCTTACACTGTCTCACAGCCCCGTGACAGTGATTTAGGCTTAAACTGCTGCTTTAAAGTCTCCAGCTGTTTCTGTCTAACTGTCAGATTTAAAGGGGCATTATGGAAGTTTGACAGCCAAAACATGTATAGAAATAATACATTTCTTCTTCATACATTCTCCTGCAATGCCCTGGTCCTGTAGAATGAGCCCTGGCATTTTTACTGTGATTGCCTGTTTTTCTGTAAAATCACAGAAAAAGAGAGCTGCTCGGGTCGAGCAGGCTGCTTCATGCGCGTTCACGCTCAGAAATAGCCCGTAGCATTTGCTAGCCGTAGCTTTAGCAGCAGAGAGAGAGGTAGTGCCAACTCAGCGACTTTGTCGCTGTTCCTAAAGCCTAGTGATGAACCTAGCTACATTTCTGAGGACCCTTAGCTACTTTCTTCTAGATATTTCCTGCAAATTAGCAACAAAATAGCCATTTTCGCTCCAAACAGTTCTATGAACATTGTTTCAGCTGTAATAAAGGATATAAATATTACAGATACCAAAGATGTCAGTGGTGTTTTAGCTCATCTAGTTAGACATCGGACTCTCATGCAGGAGACCCGGGCTTGATTCTGGGAGAGAACATGTTTTTAGAGTTTCTTTTTTACATTAATGGTAAATTTTTTTTACAGTAAGATGCCCAAATTTTTGTTTGAGACTCGCCGAACGGCATTGAATTCACAGATAAAAAAGATGTGGGTTCAACTTTCTTTTTGGAACAATTTTTCAAGCAAGGGAAGGGAATGATCTGAGCATGCAGGAGGACTGACTCATCATAAACCTTTTTTGTCAGCTGTGCTGAAGAGAAAGGTACAGAACCAAATTATTTAATTAATTAGCTGCGCGTTCTCCTGCCCTCTGTACTCCGGGCCACACAAACACACGGAGCTGTCTCAGCTGTTATTTTCGTTATGGAGTGTGCACGTACAGCATGCGCGCCTCGTGCACGAGCCTACTATTGAAGCTGCCGTTACGCTTTTGGCCTGAGGGGGTAATCGTGAGCATAAAAATTCAAAACTCCCTAAAGTCCCTTTTAAGGGTTTGTCTCAAACGTGGTTAAAAATTAGCTCACTGCCTTTAAAACGACTTGAACAGAAATAGACAATTCGTTACTGCAGCCATGACATGGACACTGTTTTTAATTAAAGAAGTGATGTTAAATTACTCCGAAACCTGTGAATATTATTCTGGACAAACGATGCTCGTGTCACTGTTGCTCTGATGTCTTGAGTTTCAGAAAGGATCGAGCTAGAGAACAGGCAGCTACTTTTGTTGCTCGTGTCATCCTTTCCTCTTTTTTGGGGGGGTTCTCAGAAGTGTTCTCTGACCATAGTTTGCAGAAGAACTCCTGAGCCCAGCTTTTCAGAGCCAAATCACACACGCACACACACATAAAGGGGTCTTGGGGATTCTAGATCTGAATGAAATATTCTCATTAAATATTTTGTTCTTTACATAGTTGAATGTGCTGACAACAAAATTATCAATAGAAATCAAATGTGTTAGCCCATGGTGGTCTGGATTTGGAGTCGCACTCAAAATTAAAGCGTAGAAACACACCACAGGATGATCCAGCTTTAATGTGATGTCCTTAAAACAAGTCAAAATGATGATCAGTAGTGTGTGTGACCTCCCTACAACTCCTGGGCATAATCCTGATAAGATGGCGGATGGTCTCCTGAGGGACCTCCTACCAGACCTGGATTAAAGCATCCGCCAACTCCTGGACAGTCCGTGGTGCAACGTGGCGTTGGTGGATGGAGCGAGACGGGATGCCCCATATGTGCTCAATTTGATTCAGGTATGGGGAACGAGTGAGCCAGTCCATAGCATTAATGCCTTTGTCTTGCAGGAACTGCTGACACACTCCAGCCACATGAGGTCTACCATTGTCTTGCATTAGAAGGAACCCAGGACCAACAACACCAGCATACAGTCTCACAAGGGGTCTGAGAATCTCCTCTCAGCTACCTCTAGCGAGCACATGGAGGGCTGTGCAGCCCTGACTCACTGCCAAACCGGTCATGCTCGGAGGTGTTGCAGGAAGCAGAACGTTCACCCTGGCGTCTCCAGACGCACATTTGTCACGTGCTCAGTGTGAACCTGCTGTCATCTGTGAAGAGCACACGGCACCAGCGATGAATTCGCCAATCTTGGTGTTCTCTGGCAAATGCCAAACGTCCTGCCCAGTGTTGGGCTGTAAGCACAACCCATACATGTGAATGTCGGGTCCTCGTGAAGTCTGTTTCTGACCGTTTGAGCAGACACATGCATATTTGTGGTCCGCTGGAGGTCATTTTGCAGGGCTATGGCAGTGCTTCTCCTGTGCCTCCTTGCACAAAGGTGGAGGTAGCAGGCTTGCTGCTGGGTTATTGCCCTCCTATGGCCTCCTCCACATCTGATGGACTGGCCTGTCTCCTGGTTGTGCCTCCATGCTCTGGATGCTACGCTGACAGAGCAAACTTTGTCACAGCTTGCACTGATATGCCATTCTGGACCGTGTTCCAGAGTGATGGGTGCATCAGGGTAAGAAGAGAGGCAGATGAAGTGATGTACCCATCATGCCTGTACAAACCTGTGGGGGCAGTGCTATGATGTGGGGTTGCTGCAGTTGGTCGGGTCTAGGTTCAGCAACAGGATGTGGTCTAAGAATGAGGTCAGTTGACTACCTGAATATACTGAATGACCAGGTTATTCCATCTTCCCTGATGACACGGGCATATTCCAAGATGACAATGCCAGGATTCATCAGGCTCAGACAGTGGTTCAGGGAGCATGAGACATCATTTTCACACATGGATTGGCCACCACAGAGTCCAGACCTTAACCCCATCGAGAATCTTTGTGGTGTGCTGGAGAAGGCTTTGTGCAGCAGTCAGACTCTTCTTCTAAGATCTTGGTGAACATTATATCTAACACTGGATGGAAATAAATCTTGTGACATTGCAGAAGCTTATCGAAACAACGCCACAGCGAATGTGTACCTTAATCAAAGCTAAAGGCGGTCCAATAAAATATTAGTGTTTCACCTTTTTGTTGGTGCCAACTTTTGTTTTTGGCCACGCAGTGTGTAAATATATGTATTATTTTTTACATACGTTATTTCCTGGAATAGATTTATATACAAAATATTTATTTTGCTTTCATGATACATTTTATTTTTGAGGGATTAGAAAAAAGAAATGTTCCTTCCTTCTTGCCACTTCATCTGGATAGTAATAAAATATCAGGTCATTGCAGATATTCAATGTAGATTTCATGTCCTTCAAACTTTATTAAAGCATTCACAATTAATCAGAAGTGAATGATTCTGTATGTCCATGAACAAATCAACCACAATTTTTCATAAAAGACAAAAAACTCTGTTATTTCATTGAATCTTAAAACCCTGCAGAGCATAAGATGAGTGTGTGAAGCGTTTGCTAGACCAGAGTGGTCATCCATCTCCTCTGATAAACTGCTGACTCACGCTGCCATGCTGACGGAGTGTCAGGGATGCCGGAGACGCTGCTATCTCCCCTCCTGGCTTCTGCCTGATCCTGGGGAGCATCCCCGACCGCCTCACCCAGGGGTTTCCAGCCACTCGAGGGTCGTGGTGTTTGCTGACCAGACCGGAGGGGTCGTTAACTCCTAAAACCAGGGGAGGTCAGCTAATCTGCTCACTGCCCTGCTGAGTGTGAGTGATGGTGGCTCAGCACTGCAGGCTCCGTTGAGCAAGAAGCCAGAAAAGAGGAGAGCGGTCAACAAAGTATTGACTGTGATCACTGAGGGGTCAGTAGCATCCATCTGTCAGTGGACTCTGATGCTGCAGGGCAGAGGGTGCATCTCTGACCCTGCAGGGTTTGCCCTTGGCTTTAGGGCTGAAGTTATGAGCTGACATAAGTCTGTGAGCCTGCAGGGTTTAGGGTGCATCACAAGGTGGCAGCACACCCAGTGACTGAACAGTGCTAAGCCTTCATTTGTGAAAGAAATGAGTCACGATCTTTATTTGGTAAAACATCAGGTTTTAAACACTGTTATTGCTCATCCTGGGGTTATTTTAAAGCAACCAAACTCCCTTAAGTTATTCTTTCCAGGTGTCTAATCAGAAAAAGGACTCAAATTTACTACTGCTCTTAAAAATACTGGATTATAACTCCAAGTTTTTCAGTGATTCTGCTAAATATATCATACAGCTGGGCAGGAACCAAACTTATAAAAACAGAACATTTTCCTGAATTTAATTAATTGATTAACGAGGCCCAAGAGAGAAATGAAATCTAGGGAGAGCTCCATAAATAAGATGTTGAATTGTTCAGTGTTATTTGAACTCATCTTATTTATGACGTGTGTCTTTGTGAAAGCCACAGTTACAGAGAAATCAATTCCTCCATGATTTAGTCATAGCTCACAAACAAAAGAAGGATCTTGGTTTGGGCTGTCCTGTCCTGTTGGAGGAATTGATCCCTGACTGTCTGAAGGTCTCTTCTCTCTGGCGCTCCTCTGTCATGTCATCCAGTTCAGAGGTCTGGCTGGATTTATTGTCCGTTTATGATCAGGCTGATCAAAGTGCACTCATGACTGTCTGGACAAACTCTCTAAGTAACACAGAAGACTTGTGCATGTTTTATTTATTTTTTTCAATTGAGAATAGTTTAGCTGTTTTGTACAGATCAACCGCTAAACCTGCTTGCACATTTAGATGAATAAGTCTTCTGAGCTAAATCAGCCATTTGGGTGTTTTTTCCACATGTTTTTGTTTCTGTATGGGCGTGAGCAACTGCCCCACCACCCTGGGTAAAGCCATAAACTCAGCAATCCTCTCCCACAGATCCTTCTTTGAAACATCCAGGCCCTTTACACGCTGATTGCTTTATTGATATTGATCTGGGCAAAGTGTCAACCCACTCAGCTTATTGTTGTTTATGCACAGAGGACACAAACAACTCCCCTTTTAAAGCACAGTTACTGTAGACGTGAGTAAATGAAGTTACTATAGTAAAATGATAAACATACTTTTTCATGCACTAGTGCAGTTGATGTTAGTAGGGGCTGGTGACAAAAATTCTCAGTGGGGCTATGTGTGAGAAAACAGCAGAAAAATTACTACAATTCCAAAACGATTATTTATTCCCCTTCTCCAAATAAGCAGTTTTACAGATAATTTCTAGTATCCGATTTACAGATAAATTAGAATTTAGGCCTACAGTACTTCCATAGTGTCCATTTAGTCTTTTTCTGACATTTAATTTTAACATTAGTTAGTTTTTCAGCTTGAGTTTTCAGTCTCTCATAAACCTGCACACTTCATGGTGCAGTACTTGGTTCCACCAGTAGGTGGTACTAACACGACTTGGAAATTGAAGTAAATATTCTGTTTTTGAACATTAAAATCACATAAAATTAGAAGAAATTAAACATTTTACCGCAGCAGCTACATGTATGATTTCAGGAGTGATGTCAGTGAGTCTGTTGGAGGAAAATCAGTTTGGTGAAAATGATGTTTCACAAATTCAGATTACATGTAGGAACATGGAGTTAAGCAAATATGAAAATTCTTGCTTATGTTAGGTGTGTGAATTGGTAATAAAATATATACCACGATACAGGGAAAATTATACGATTTAAGCTTTAATAGTGCTTGTGATCGTGTCATCATCACCGACGCGGCTGCCATGTTGGCGGCCTACGAGTCCTTACTTGTTGCTCGTTACGACTGAAAACATCACGGTCAGTCTCGTTCTTGCAGCTTAATTTAATCTGTTATTAATTTGATTGGTAATTTTACGCAACCATGTTAAATTGTTACTCTGTTGTAGGGTGCAACACATGACTGCCTGGGAAAACGGTGGAAAACTGGCTAACTTTTCACCATTTTCCTGCTTGGAGGCATCACCACGGAGACCAAGTTCTAACATAACAAAATCTTGTTGGCTTGCTGGGATCGCAGCTTTAAGGCCACCAAACATCACCCTCCAGAGTATTTTCATTCTGGTAAGTTACAGATGGTGTACGTTTTTTATACATCATTTGTTACCTTCAAATGTGACACACACACACACACACACACACACACACACACACACACACACACACACACACACACACACACGTAGTCTAATGTGGGTTCACCGACACACAACACAACTTTTTGTCTTCATCCTCTGTGGGATGGCAATTTTGAGCAAATGAAACATTCACCTCTCATCCAGACGTTTACATCCACTCACACCACAAACAAGGTAGCCGAAATCATCCATTATGCAGAACTGCAGTGGCAACAAGTTGCAGGGGCGTGTCCAGGGGGTGGCCTGGGGTAGCACATGCCACCCTTGGAATCTGATTGGCCACCCCAGGTGCCAACACACTAATTTACCTTCAAATAGGCTTTTCATTGTCCACAAAAGGCTTGGGGTAAAACAAAAAAGCATAACCATTGGTGCCACCCATGCACAAAGGTGTGCCTCACCTGGGCCACCCCATTTTAAAAGATCTGGATACGCCACTGACAAGTTGTTGTCATTGCCCCAGTCTTGGGTCTTTCATGTGGATCCAAACTGTTTCTGATGCTGATTTTATCCTTGTACTGGATCCCGACTTCTTTATTGAAAGTCCTTAAATATTCCGCATTATTTTTGGGATTTTAACATGTTGTTTAGCAATTATTTTCTCCCAAATCTGCTTCTTCTCTGCAGCATACTGTTTGTTTTCACTGTTTGTTTACACTCGTAAAGCCATCAACATGTCTGCACATCCCAGAATGCAACGCATAATCACGTGTGATCTCAAGCCCTATTGGAAAACTTGGCCCAGACACTTCCAAGTCACATCTAGTGTCATCATGAGATCTCGTTCTGTCAGAATGAAGGTGGTAAAATATGCCGCCACCTAGCTGTCAAAGTTTGAATTGCACCACACAAAAGAAATACAATAACTGTTTGCATTTAAATTCAATAAAAAAAAATCGGACTGTTTTGAAATATTGATTCAGTATCATAACACAAAATATTCAATGTTTTCTTACTTCCCTTTTATACAAATTCTAGTTTTTCGCCTTTTAAAGTTTGGTTTTCTCCTTCACATCAGGAAAGGCGGTAACTAGTGCCCCTAATGGACAGGCTTCCACGGGTCAATGTGACAAAGTGGTGTTGCACATTAGCTTCCAGATTGTATCCCCTTAAATTATTTTCCGCATCATCGCTGCAAATTTATGTTGCACTTTTAGGATTTAATCAAACAAATCCGTTCACCTTTTTTTATTATTCCAACGCTCGCTTAATAAAATCTGTCTGTGGCTTTTGTCCCATTACATCAACATGTGCCTTCCTTATCATCTCAGTATAATCTGAACCTGGAGCCATTCGAGACACATTTACAGTGCAAATGTTATCATTTCGATGACACTTTAAACAGCCTTTATCAATATATAGGTTTATGAGCTTTGATAAAATGCCTCTAACAAGCAGGGGTCATTACAATACGCAGTGATGGGATGTGGCTTAAAATTAAAACTTATTCTTATTTTGCAAACACTCTCCAAGGCCAGCAGACGGAGAAGAAGAGATGATTGACTTTGTGCTCAGGAAGAGCAGCGTGAGGGAAAACTGCAGCGCCCCAGCAGAACCTTATCATGCCATTATCTTTAAAACAGTGGGTTATCATAATTGCTTACTTAATAATTCTATAAAACTGTGGCACTGTGACCTTTGCCTGGACAGTAAACTGCTTTTGATGCTGAGATTGAAAATATTCCTGATCCCTTTTGCAAATGCTGCAACTTACAGTAAAAAAAATGATATTTCAGAATGTTTTTGATTAAATTAGAGTTGATTTAATACTCTTAAAGCAACCCTTTCTTTCGAATAGTGAAACAATTGTCCCATTGAGGCTGTCTTTGCATGTGATTAGTTTCACACCAGCACAGGCCTGCTGAACAATGCTGTAGCCGTACTTAATCAACAAGTGCAAACCTCATCACATTCAGCTCTCAGCTAAGCAAACACGCTGGTGTTGATGACACTGCTTTGGTCCCAGGTGAGGAGCCTTAATCAGTATTCACAGTCGCCCATCTGTGGAAAGTTCAACATTTTGTTATCCCTGTGATCTCAAACACAAGGCAGACTTTACTGAATTCCCCCCTGGTCTGTTTTCATCTCCGTTTCTTACAGTTTCTTCCCATTACTGAGAAGAAAAAGGAAAAAACAAAGGTGGGTTTCTTGCAGCGAATGCTACAGTGTGCATCTGGCAGGTGTTTGCTGCTGTAACCTTGGAGGGAGCAGACAGGAATGTAGCTGTCCTATCTAAGCTCGAAGGGAAATACTGACTGCAAATAACCTTTTTTGTTGCACTGAGAGAAAAATCAATAATCCAGAGTCCAACACACATGCTGGCTCTTTTTTTTTTTTTTTTTTTTGGTGGGTTCCAACTATGTGAAACAGACTCAGAGTGACCCCTGGAAAAATAGTTAATGCCTAACTTCTTTATCTTAGCTTAACAGCTAGGGCTTGTACCTCCAAATCGATACGCGATGCACAAATATCACAGGGCTCCATGTTCTGGACTCCGAGTGATGACGAGGGCTTGAGAGTTAGTCAGCTTTACACCACCTGGCTGAGAGGACGCTCTGTTTTTTTTGTAGAGTCAGCAAAATAGCATAAGGCTAGATCATAAAGGAGTTCATGTGAGATGGCAGATTCAGGGGAAATTTACAGTTGATTAATACAATTATTTTCATATCTGAGAATTTTATTTCTTTAAATTTGAGTGAAAAGTGATGAAGTCCTGATTGTGAAAGCTGTAAAAAATATCTCCAACTTCAAACTATAAGCTGCAAAAAAGTTTTTATTGACAGAGTGGTATCAGTGAGCCTGGCATGCATTGGGAAACAGATGTTTGAGTTTATTAGAAATTCAAATGAAAGCAATTTAATAAACTTCACCTGGAGAGCTGCTTCCCAACTGGACTTTATTCCTGAGAAAAACTGGCGTGCATTCTTCAAACAACCGACCGTTTCTATTTTCTTTTCTGCTTTTTTATTTTTTTATTTTGAAGGTGTTTGTTTTGCTGCTGAAGGTCTCGGCGTGCAGCCTGGGAATGATCCATCTGGACTTGGGAATCAAGACCAAAACTCTCATGGAGCTCAGAAGACGGCTGACACCAGCCTGATGTTTACAGCAACAAGCCTGCTCCTCTGAGTTTATGCTGGATCAGATAATTTTCAGTGTTTGGTTCTCCGCTCCTGCAGACCTTGTATCGTATCAACAGAGCAGATAAAATGAAAAATAAGAGTTTTGGAGACCTAAAACAGGGTCCAGTTCCCAACCAGTTGTTATGGTGAGAGAAAGGAGCTTTTACTTTAGGGAGGGCAGACATACACCCCCACCTCCACCTCCCCTTTTCCTCCACCTTCGCTGATAAAAGCTGGTAATCTCTGAGGTTGAGCCGTTAGTCAGGTCCTGGAGACGGATGACGTGAGGTTCCCGATAGGCTGTCTCCAGAGGAGGAGACAACTGCCGAGGCGCACGGGCTGATGGGATGTAGAGCAGGACCCGTGAGGTGATGGACAGACGGATGATGGGGAGAGGGGTGGTGGTGGGGGAATGCCAAAGCAGAGAGAAAGGTGGGGGTCATGGAGAAGGTCTCCTGATGAGCAAGGAGACAGTTCTTTGCTGGAGATCGTTGCATGGCTGACAAAGTTTACTTAACACCAACCCCTGGGAGCACAGGTCACCACGGGGGGTGGGGGGGGTGGGGGGGTAGTCTCCAGATCAAAAAGGGGTTAGTCTCCAGATCAAAAAGTGGGGTGTCTGTCCCAGCAGAAGATCTGGAAGACAGTAGGTTGAACAACGCCCTGTGAGGTCATAAAAGATTGTTTAGCTGTTGTTCTTCTTGTCATCATGGAAAAACAACAGCATGGTGTCTCATAGTTTGACACATACTGTATGTTAAAGGTACCCTCACCTATGGCCACGAGCTTTGGGTAGTGACCGAAAGAATGAGATCGCAGATACAAGTGGCTGAAATGAGTTTTCTCCACAGGGTGGCTGGGCTCTCCCTTAGGAATAGGGTGAGAAATTCAGTCCTCCGGGAGAGGATCGGAGTAGATCCGCTGCTCCTCCACTTTGAGAGGAGCCACTTGAGGTGGCTCAGCCATCTAGTTAGAATACCTCCCTGGACTATTTCTCAACTGGCTGGGGAACACCTTAGGATTTCTTGGAGGAGCTGGCCCAAGTGGCTGGAGAGAGGGAAGTCTGGGCCTCTCTGCTTAGGCTGCTGCCCCTGCAACCCGGCTCCAGACAAGCAGAAGAGAATGGATGGATGGTTTTATTCAAAATGTTTCATAGCACAAGTACAGATCAAAGTCAGGCTCAGATCTCTTACATCCCAGTTTCCAAACAATAAGAAATTTTAAATTAAAAGTAAATTCTGTGATTTTTAAACTGCTTTCAATTAATTTGCAAGTCACATCCGAAAGAGGAGAAGCAATGTTGACAGCAAAAATAGAAAATTGTACACTTACAAAGCGCTGAGGGGAATCCCATGCGCCTTGTCTGTCACGTCGTTTCCTCAATAGATCCAAGGGGATCGTCAGACAAAAATACGGACACCGATTCTAAACTACCAGCGAAGTTGTGTGATTTTCACTTAGAAAGATTCAACGTCTCTCCTAACTGCATGCACACTGACTAAAAAGAAAAGACAATGGTACACTACACGAGATGGAGTACATGGAAATAAGCAGTCCACAGGCAAAAGCCTTATGACAATTTGGCCCAACAAAAAATCTATGAATTCCACCCCTCCACTCCTGCAAGACAGCCAGTTTCGTGACCGTGGTAACAGCTTCTGCAAGGTGCATTTTACCTGTTGGTTTAAACACGGGATTACTTCTAGTTGACACTAAGGTGCTGCTGATGGTTGTTTGTTTTCATATAAATTTTGGACTGTGGGCGTTCGTACAAGCCTTACTGAAGCAAAAATGCTGATTTATAATTATTTTTTTAAGTCATGCTCAGATATTTTCCTGCATGCATGAGTATCTTTCACAAATCAATTTGAAATTCTCCCGCTTCAAAATCGCCACCATCTTGACCCGGTTGCTGCTTTTCACCTGACTTTTCTCGGGGCCTTACGTGCCGTAACACAGATACACGTCACCCGTCAAAGGCTATCAATGTGTCAACAAATTCAAACTAATCCTGAATAAGGAGCGATATCATTTGTTTAATGTAAAGATGTTATCTTTTCTTTCTTTTTTAACTTGGCCAGCATTGTTTTGTTTTTTTTTTAAACCAAAAAGTCTTCTCTGCAACCTGGATGAACGCAACACGCTGGATTTCTCCGATGGCAGCTGCTGCACAAAACTCGAGTTAGATTACGGAGGAGATTTATCGAGCTGGCTTCCGGTTTGCAGATAGTGCACAGACAACATTATCTGCAGATATTCCCTTATCAAAAGACAATTTAGGGAGAGAAATAGACACCAGCCTAGATTTTTTTAAAACTTTGCAAAGCCTCTCTGGTGCAAGGGTCTGTTTGCATTGCAGACACACATACACACACACACACCCACACACCCACAGACACACACCTCTGTCTGCCTGGATGGAGACTTTAACATGGTTTTAATGCTCCATTGATGCCATTGCTTTTAGATTGCGCAGAGCTGTTGGATTCAGAGATGTGAATTCAAATTAGATGTGAATTACTTTTAAAAGCTTTTAAGAGGTCACCGTGAGGACATTCTGATCAAGCTTGATTTCGTGCTGGTGTTTATCAAGAACCCGAGGAAGGTATGTGTGCCTTCTAGATGCTGAGAAGCAGAGGGTTAATTCTGAGGCGCCTAAAAGAACTTGACAAAGGCGTTTGTGTATGTGAAGCCAGAAGGCCATCTGGGGGAGGCAGTGGGCTGATAGCGCACACACTCCTGCGGTTATGACCTTGGAAGGATGGCAGGAATAGAAGTGAGGAAAGAAAAACAAAAGGAATGGGCAATAAAAATCCGCACAGGTTTATAGAGCTAATAAGAAAGATTAGAGTTGAGATTTTTAAAATTTCACATTTTGTACCAGGTATCTGTTGGCATGTTGGATTATGTGCTCAACAAGCGTTGGGACTATTTGTTTTCCCCGTGGATCATCCCCGTAAAAGGGGCTGCAGGTGCCTGGGCCATGGGGCACGGTGTCTAGGGGCCGTGTTAACGATTAACACAGCCATATAACACTGTTACTGATTACCTCCTCTCGCTCTCGAGACTCCCACTGACCTGAGTCACAGGTAGGAATCCCTTGGAGGTGTGTGTTTGTGTGGATCCCGTATAACACCTGCCCTCGCCGTGCTCGGTGCCGGAAAACAACCTCCCTTCCAAAGATGTAAATCTTCTCCTTTCCCATTCCTCTTCGGCTTCCTTCCCTCCCACACGCACAAGAAAGCCACCCCCTTTTTTTCCACAAAGACCTTCATGATGACCTTTATCCTTTTTGCCATAAAATGTAGACACGTAAAGACTTCTTGTGCAAAGTTAAGATGTTTGACATGGAGTACTGCAGGTACTTTACTTCAGGGCGAAGGTCTAAGGTGTAGAGGACACTGATGAATGAGCATGTGCAGCAAATAGCTGCTGTAGGATAAGGACATGTCAACCTAATAGGCCCCAACAGGAAGATGCTGCTTCTTAATTATGTTATTTAAACAATGCAAATAAAAAAACATACCTTTTGACACATTTTTTACTTCTTAGTGCAGGCATCATATAATCTCATAACATAAGAAATGAAACAGGCGAAAAAATGCGTTACTCATTAATATTCTTAAAACAAAACATTTTTGTAAATTCATTGTAATTGTAGCCTCTCCCTGGGCTGCCACCTTACCGTGGTGGAGGGGTTTGAGTGTCTCAATGATCCTAGGAGCTAAGTTGTCTGAGGCTTTCTGCCTCTGGTATGGTCACCCATGGCAAACAGGTTCTAGGTGAGGGATCAGACAAAGAGCAGCCCGAAGACCTCTTATGATGAATTATACAAATGGAAACCGTGTTCACTCGCCCGGACGTGGGTCACCGGGGCCCCCCTCTGGAGCCAGGCCTGGAGGTGGGGCATGTTGGCGAGCGCCTGGTGGCCAGGCTTTCACCCATGGAGCCCGGCCGGGCACAGACCGAAGAGGAAACGTGGGTCCCCCTTCCCATGGGCTCACCACTCGTGGGAAGGGCCAAAGGGGTCGGGTGCAGTGTGTGACGGGTGGTAGTCGAGGGCGGGGACCTTGGCAGTCTGATCCTCGGCTACAGAAGCTGGCTCTTGGCACATGGAATGTCACCTCTCTGGTGGAGAAGGAGCCTGAGTTGGTGTGTGAGGTTGAGAGGTTCCGACTAGATATAGTCGGACTCACCTCAACGCATGGCTCTGGCTCTGGAACTAGTTACCTTGAGAGGGGTTGGACACTCTACCACTCTGGAGTTGCTCCCACTGTGAGGCGCCGAGCAGGGGTGGGCATACTAGTTGCCCCCCATTTTGGTGCCTGTACGTTGGGGTTTACCCCAGTGAATGAGAGGGTAGCCTCCCTCCACCTACGTGTGGGGGGACGGGTTCCGACTGTGGTCTGTGCTTATGCACCAAACTACAGTTCAGACTACTCACCCTTTTTGGGGACCTTGGAGGGCGTGCTGGAAAGCGCTCCTTCCGGTGACTCCCTCGCTCTGCTGTGGGACTTGAACGCTCACGTGGGCAACGACAGTGAGACCTGCAGAGGTGTGGTTGGGAGGAACGGCCCCACTGATCTGAATTCGAGCGGTGTTTTGTTATTGGACTTCTGTCCCAGTCATGGATTGTCCATAATGAGCACCATGTTCAGACATAAAGGTGTCCATAGGTGCTCTTGGCACCAGGATACCTTAGGCCGCAGCTCGATGATCGACTTCGTTGTTGTTTCATCTGACCTGCGGCTGCATGTCTTGGACACTTGGGTGAAGAGAGGGGCGGAGCTGTCAACTGACCACTACCTGGTGGTGAGTTGGCTCAAATGTTGGGGGAGGATGCCGGTCAGACCAGGCAGGCTCAAACGTATCGCGAGGGTCTGCTGGGAATGTCTCACAGAGTCTCCTGTCAGAAGGAGCTTCAATTCCCACCTTCGACAGAACTTCCAAAATGTTCCGGGTGAGGCAGGGGACATTGAGTCTGAATGGACCCTGTTCCGTGCCTCCATTGTTGAGGTGGCCAACCAGAGCTGTGGTCGCAGGATCGTCGGTGCCTGTCGTGGTGGCAACCCCCGAACCCGCTGGTGGGCACCGGTGGTTAGGGATGCTGTCAAGCTGAAGAAAGAGTCCTATCAGGTCTTTTTGGCCTCTGGGACTCCAGAGGCAGCTGACGGGTACCGGCAGTCCAAGCAGAATGCGACTCAGGCGGTCGCCAAGACAAAAACCCGGGCATGGGAGGAGTTCTGTGAGACCATGGAGCAAGACTTCCATACGGCTTCGAAGAGATTCTGGTCCACCATCCGGCGCCTCGGGGGGGGGGGGGGGGGGGTAGTAGTAAGCAGTGCACTACCAACACTATCTATAGTGGGGACGGTGTGCTGTTGACCTCTACTCAGGACGTTGTGGATCGGTGGGCAGAATACTTTGAAGACCTCCTCAATCCCACCGACACGTCTTCCAGTGAGGAAGCAGAGTCTGGGGACTTTGGGTTGGCCTCTCAAATCTCTGGTGCTGAGGACACTGAGGTGGTTAAAAAGCTCCTCTGTGGCAAGGCTCCAGGCGTGGATGAGATCTGCCCGGAGTTCCTTAAGGCTCTGGATGTTGTGGGGCTGTGTTGGCTGACGCGGCTCTGCAATATTGTGTGGACGTCGGAGGCAGTCCCACTGGACTGGCAGACTGGGGTGGTGGTCCCCTCATTTCAAAAAGGGGGACCACAGGGTGTGTTCCAACTACAGGGGGATCACACTCCTGATCACACTCCTGGGTCCGTCGGATTGTTGAACCCCAGATTCAGGAGGAGCAATGTGGTTTTCGTCCTGGCCGTGGAACACTGGACCAGCTCTATACCCTTAGGGGGATCCTTGAGGGTGCGTGGGAATTTGCCCAACCAGTCTACATGTGATTTGTGGATTTGGAGAAGGCGTTTGACCGCGTCCCTCGGGGGGGCCTGTGGGGGGGGTACTCCGGGAGTATGGGGTACCAGGCCCTCTGATACGGGCTGTTAGGTCCCTGTATGACCGGTGTCAGAGCTTGGTCCGCATTGCCGGCAGTAAGTCGGGCTCGTTCCCAGTGAGAGTTGGACTCCGCCAAGGCTGCCCTTTTTCACCAATTCTGTTCATAACCTTTATGGACAGGATTTCAAGGTGCAGCCAAGGTGTGGAGGGCATCCGTTTTGGTGGCCTGATGATCAGGTATCTGCTTTTTGCAGATGATGTGATCCTGTTGGCTTCATCAGAACGTGATCTTCAGCTTTCGTTGGAGCAGTTCGCAGCCGAGTGTAAAGCAGCTGGGATGAGAATTAGCTCCTCTAATTCTGAGACCATGGTCTTGATTTGGAAAAGGGTAGGTTAGAGCTGAGGGAAATAATCAAATAGTCGATGCATCGAGATGCGGACATAAATGATTCTGCATCGTAGAAGAGTACGCCATTATCGATTATTGTGGAATGCAGTTTTGTTTTTTAGAGAGAGAGAGAGAGAGAGAGAGAGAGAGAGAGAGAGAGAGAGAGAGAGAGAGAGAGAGAGAGAGAGAGATCCGGTCTTGGGGAGGGGGTGGGGTCAGTGATGGCGGCTGCAGCGTAATAATCGTCTTTTTTATTTAGGGACACGGAAAAGTTAAAAGGAGAGAGGAATAGAAGATAGAAGTTTTTGTTTCACTTTATTATTTTGTTTCATGAAGATAAACTGATGTTAAATTAAATTAAAAAAACTGGGAGGAAGCTTTGGTCCATTTTAAGTTACAGGAGGTCTTGTCTCCTATCTGCTCCTCCAGAGACAGCATGGACATGAGGGTCCCACAGGACAGGTTAGTGGAAAGGTTTGTAGTTAGCTGGTTAGTGAAAGAGATCCATCAGCTGGGTAATTTAATCCTAATCCAGCCCACAGCCTTCTGCTGTTGTTATTATCAGAAAGAATAAAACACACATCTTAAATATTATTGCAAGTGTAGAATTTGTTTTATGTTTTATTGTTTTCTGCATCAAACAGAACTTGATTCATTCTCCAACATTTCAGAAATGAACCACTGGGTTCAAATAAAATAACAAACTAAGTCAAACATTTCATTTGGTGTTATTTCTGACAGACTTGAACTGTGGCATAAATATTTGACTCTAAAGCTGCTCAGAGACATTAAACACTCATATATGAACCCATTACGGATTTTATTATTACATTATGTGTCCTATAGGTTTTCAGTATTTTTTCAGATTTTGTGAGTTTTTGCAAAGCAGGTTTTTCTCAGCCTGAGGCGTGGTGTTGAATGAGGAAACGGATTGTTTTACTTTGTTAAATCTTCTTAAATGTTTAAAATGTTTTGTCCTAACCTGTTGTGAATGGAGAGCTTTTGTGGGATGGCAGGTTGTGTAAATTACGTTTTTGATTAAAAAAAAAAATTTAAAAAAAGAAATTATTTGACATCTTCTATTTATCAATGAAAATAAATCAATATGAAATAATCGTGATGCATCGGGATATCGAATCGAATTGAATCGTTGACCCAATAATTGAAATCTAATCGAATTGGGAGACAAGTGAACATTCACACCTCTACTAAAGGTAGTCCCAGGACACGGTGGAGGGACTATGTCTCTCACCCGGCCAGGGAACGCCTTGGGATTCCCCCGGAGGAGCTGGCCCAAGTGGCTGGGGAGAGAGAAGTCTGGGCCTCTCGCCTTAGGCTACTGCCCCCACGACGGATAAGCGGATGAAAATGGATGGATGGCATTGTAACTGAGAAGTTTGAGAAGTTTAATGAGAAATTAAAATCAATAGTACAATAAAATAGTACAACAACAAAAATTTGCAGTTGTACTCCAGTGTAAAAATTGTTATCTGGATCAGTGTCATTGTGCATATCCTGTAGTTTATATTCTGTGTAGTCAAACCTTTGCAATTGTACATTTTCATAACTTGAATTACCAGTTCCTGTTTTTACTGTATTGAGAGTTGAATAATCCAGATTCTTCGAATATCTTCTTGTTGTATCATCCATGCGTGAAGTTGGTTGTCTTCATCTTGTTCATCCTTGGTGATCCACTGAAGACGTATGTCATTTGTATTGATCAAGTTCTTTAATATCTTTGATGACCATCACTTTTGCCTGCTCCGGGGGACCATTTAGCTTTATCAGTACTTTGCAGTTTCTTGTCCAGATGTCATGGATCTTCTTTTCTTTTCTCAGGATCATTGCTTGCCTTGTGATTTCTGAGTTTCTTTTCGTATGTTCATTCACATATACACTTGTACCCTTTAATTTTTTTTGCATTCCTGAGCACCTCCATTTTACATTTTCTACTGGCAAGCCTTATCACATTGGTTGACGTTTTACTATGTTTTTGAGCCAATGAGTGGCAAGCCACAATGTCTTTACTGGATGTTGCAATATCTTTGCTGTCGAAAAATTTGATCACCTGATCCTCAAGTGAAGGAGAACCTGGAGATTGAGTAGCAGTGATCTCACTGTCTTTTCCCCTGACACAGGCTGCGGGCTGTGCATAGGTATGGTGTATCTCAAGCCCCGAAATCACGAGATCATCCAACCTTGAATGTTGCTCCAACTCATCAACCCTCGTTCAAGCAGTTCAATTTTTTTGTCCTTTTCTTGTATTAAAGCCTTAAGTTGCTTGACTTCTTTCAATACCTCCTGTAGGCCGCTCTGCTGTTTTACCACTTTAGTTATCTCATGTGACATGAAATTCAAGGACTTTTTTTATCTCCTCCATATCTTGGACCAGATTCTCCATAGACATCTTGTTTCCAAACAATTTCCTTGGATGGTTAATAACTTTATGGTGTTCAGATTCCCAGCTGGTTAAAACGTGCTGAAAAAAAAGTCCAACACTTCATGTGCTGAAAAAATGCTCAATACTTCATTTAGCTCAAAAATGGTTTAAGCCAAAGGTTTCTAATTACTTAAGCCACAAAAAAGCAAGCTTAGAAAAAGTGGATGTTATCTTATTTTGCTGATATTCATATATTAGTACTGGTTTTTGGGACATGGAACGTCACCTCGCTGGCGGGGAAGGAGCAGGAGCTTGTGGCAGAGGTTGAGCGGTACCGGCTAGATATAGTCGGACTCACCTCGACACATAGCATTGGCTCTGGAACCCAAGTCCTTGAGAGGGGTTGGACACTCTCCTTTGCTGGAGTTGCTCAGGGTGAGAGGCGGAGGGCTGGGGTTGGCTTTTTGTTAGCCCCAAGACTCTCTGCCTGTGTGTTGGGGTTTACCCCGGGGGACGAGAGGGTAGCTTCCCTGCACCTTCGGGTCGAGGAATGGGTCCTGACTGTTGTTTGTGCTTATGGGCCAAATATCAGTTCAGAGTACCCACCCTTTTTGGAGTCCCTGGGATGAGTGCTAGATAGTGCTCCATCAGGGGACTCCATTGTGTGGCTGGTCTGTGGGTCTCCGCAGGCAGCAGACAGATACCGGATAGCCAAGCGGGGTGCAGCAGTGGCAGTTGCCAAGACAAAATCTCGGGCGTGGGAGGAGTTTGGTGAGGCCATGGAGAAAGACTATCGATCGGCTCCAAAGAGATTCTGGCAAACTGTCCGGCGCCTCAGGAGAGGAAGGCAGCAACTCGCTCACACTGTTTACAGTGGGGATGGGGAGCTGCTGGCATCAACTGAGGCTATTGTCGGACGGTGGAAGGAATACTTTGAGGAGCTCCTCAATCCCACCTACGCGCATTCCGAGGAGGAACCAGAGCCGGGAGACCTGGGGATGGACTGTCCAATCTCTGGGGCAGAAGTTGCTGAGGTAGTCAAACAAATACACAGCGGCGGAGCCCCGGGGGCGGATGAGGTTCGTCCTGGGTATCTCAAGGCTATGGATGTTGTAGGGCTGTCATGGTTGACACATCTCTGCAACATTGCGTGGTCATCGGGGCAGTTCCTGTGGAGTGGCAGACCGGGGTGGTGGTCCCCATCTTTAAGAAGGGTGACTTGAGGGTGTGTTCCAACTATAGGGGGATCACACTCCTCAGCCTCCCTGGAAAGGTCTACTCCAAGGTACTGGAGAGGAGGGTCCGATCAATAGTTGAATCTCAGATTGAGGAGGAGCAATGTGGTTTTTGTCCTGGCCGTGGAACTGTGGACCAGCTCTATACCCTTGCAAGGGTAATGGAGGGGGTATGGGAGTTTGCCCAACCAATCCACATGTGTTTTGAGTTTTTGGAGAAGGCTTATGACCGTGTCCCCAGGGGCACCCTGTGGAGGACGCTCCAGGAGTATGGGGTGGGTGGCTTTCTGTTAAGGGCCATTCAGTCCCTGTACCAGAAGAGCGTGAGTTTGGTCAGCATAGCTGACAGGTCGGACCTGTTCCCAGTGAGGGTTGGACTCCGCCAGGGCTGCCCTTTGTCACCGGTTCTGTTCATTACCTTTATGGACAGAATTTCTAGGTGCAGCCGTGGTGTGGAGTCTGTCGAGTTTGGTGGCAGGAGAATCTCGTCTCTGCTTTTTGCGGATGATGTGGTCCTCCTAGCTTCATCCAGCTCTGACCTTCAGATCTTGCTGGGTAGGTTCGCGGCCGAGTGTGAAGCGGCTGGGATGAGGATCAGCACCTCCAAATCTGAGACCATGGTTCTCGACCGGAAAAGGGTGGCTTGCCACCTCCGGGTCAGGAGAGAGGTCCTACCTCAAGTGGAGGAGTTTAAGTATCTCGGGGTCTGGTTCACGAGTGAGGGTAGGAGGGATCGGGAGATCGACAGGCGGATTGGTTCAGCATCTGCAGTGATGCGGACGCTGAGCTGATCTGTCGTGGTGAAGAGGGAGCTGAGCCAGAGCTCGGACATTCGGGAGGGACTCGGAGTAGAACCGCTGCTCCTCCGGATCGAAAGGAGCCAGTTGAGGTGGTTTGGGCATCTGGTCAGGATGCCTCCTGGACGCCTCCCTGGGCAGGTGTTCGGGCATGTCCTGCCGGCAGGAGACCCCGGGTCGACCCAGGACACGTTGGAGAGGTTACATCTCCAATATGGTCCGGGAACGCCTTGGGGTCCTGCCGGAGGAGCTGGCGGAGGTGGCCGGGGAGAGGACGGTCTGGAGCTCCCTTGTTGGGATGCTGCCCCCGCGACCCGGACCCCGATAAGCGGAGGACGACGATAACGATGACAACGACATATATTAGTAGAGCTCAGCAATCTCACCACACCTACTCGGCAGCCATCTTGTCAATTGATGCTAAGAAATAAAATGATTGAAGTTCATGGTTTCTTTATTTATTTTTTGCGCAACGAGCAGCTAATGATTTAATTTAGGAACATTTGTTGTGATATATGAATGTGCTTTTCACAAGTTTTTAATAAAAACATTTAAAAGCCTAATATTTGATATCTCACACATTTTTTACACGTTTAATGTTTTTTTTACGTTATTCTACATAATTTGTAATATAATCCATTTTATAAAGACCAAGTTCACGAGAAATCTTTTTTTTTCTTATTATTTTTGAAATCTGATCATCATTCTGAGTTTCACATGCAGGCTGAACATGAAAATGGTCTTCTACCCCTATTTCCTGCATTAGCTGCCAAAAGAAAAAAATGATAGATGAAAGAACTGGATTAGAAAAGCCATTTAGACATATGTCACACTGTAAATCGGCATTTGCGGTTCCCGCCATCTTGGCTCAGGACGGGGAAGGCAGTTCTTGATTTAGCGTCGAGGAGAGAGCAAAGCACGTCTCGGCTAGTAGTGGCTAACAGTTAGCATTAGCAACTCCACCACATAGCAGAACCCCTTCAGGCTTGTGTTAGTAGTGGAGAAAAAATATATATTGCTAAGCAAACAGAGTCAGTGGAAGAGTCGCGCTGTGCTGATTCTAAATCGTTTTAAGTCGTTTACTGCCACCCTCTCCTCCGGCTGACGCCGGGGACACACTGGCCGCGGAAGCGCCGCGAAAATGGGACCGCCTTCATTCGGCGCCCTTGTTAAGCTATTCTATAGACCACATGGGCCGCCGAAGCGCCGCGAATTGCCTCGCGCGGGCGCTCCAGCCCGCGCCGTGCAGCGATCATTTCGGCGTTGGCTCTATTTTTTTCGCGAGCCACGGGTGAATTGCGTCAATTCTGGCAGGAAGTCAAACGTAGACATAAGAGGCAGGCCGGTAAAGTTAACAAAATAAAGCATTTCAAAATAAAATTCTGCAATAGTCAAATGTGTTCGTAAACAGACACTGCAGAAAAACCACACGAACACGCACACACATACACACACATCGAACTTTTGTGCGCGTGTGACCACGTGAAGGGGTGTGTGGTTTTGGGTGTCTTTTCACCGGAGCAAACAGGACAGAGAGGCAGAAAGTCTGAGGCAAGCAGTTAGGATGGATGACTTTAAATGAATTATGGAAGTTGAGAGACACAAGGAGCTGTACGACCCCCGAAAAACACGATTATTTACGTACCCATGTCGGAAGAAACTGCTAGGATACAGCTGCAGAATTGGAGTGGGTTCCAAGAGATTCGACTGGCAGAAACAACTCATACCATAGGTTCTCACACACACACACACACACACACACACACACACACGCACGCACACGCGTACAAACACTCAAACGTAGAGGAAAAGAGCTGACAAAAGGCAGAGAGGAAATGGAGGACACCAAGTGTTTAAAAGAAAAACTACAGCTGAGCCGAGGCGCGCCTCGACTGGGGTGCGTCTGATCTGAACTGAGGAACGGCGAGCAGCGGCCGAATTTCATGAGCGATTTGCTTCTCGGCGCTTCGCGGCGCTTCCGCGGCCGGTGTGTCCCCGGCGTGACTCCTACTTCCTGAAACAGGAGCGCCAGAGCTCTTTTCCAAGGCATTCCTACATAAGAGAGACCACAGCAAATGTATTGAAAAACGAGTGTGTGCAAGCTTTAAGAAGGAAATTAGAAAAACACAAGCAGTCTTAAAAGACAAACATCGTTACCGTTGTCATGGAAGCATTTTCACTGTATCGCATGGTCACACTGGGAATAGTCGCTGCTCCATCCTCGCCTTGATCCACGGTTGTTTTCTTGATTTGTTAATCTTGTTTTATGGATAATGTCAAACAGTCCAAGCTTCAGCCCTCAGTGATGTCTGTCTGTCTGGATTCAGCTTCTTGAAACTAGAAGGCCGTGTTCTGGCAGATCTGTAAACAACCGGCTTAGTGGAGCCGGAGCTGCTGGCCAGCATCTATCACAACAAAGCACACACACTGGTCAGGGTTCATCTTTGTGTCAAAGAAAAATAAGGTTAAAGGTCAAAGTGGAGGACGAGTCCTTTGAAGTTTTAAAAAGTGATTTATTTGTATTTTTGTCAGGAATCTGAGTCACATAAGCATGTCTTTGCTCACAGTGAGATCACAGCTTTAATGGAACGCTTATGAAACAGCTGCTGATGTGGACGTGACTTTGACATCCAAAGGAAGTCAGATCAGCCGTGTCTTTCTCGGTCTCTTTTGTTGAAGTCTGCAGCTCAAGCCACAATAAGGGATCTAACTGTATACGTGCTGCAGATCTCCTTGATAGGACCCTTGCTTTTTTAAAACCAGAAGCGATCTGAGCTTTTATTGAAGAGGTGGAAGGACCGATCATGTGTAAACTCGTCCTAATTCTCACGTGGAAGTTCTACATTTGAAACCAATTCATCACCATCAGGTGGAAACGGTTGTGACATGCAGTTTTGTCCACTGGTCTGGATTCACACCATGGGCAAACACGGCGAACCGCTGCTGGTACAGTCAGAGGAGACACGACTGGCGTGTTTGACTGATTAACCCATAATTGGAGTTTGTAGAATACATATGTTTTCTGTCAAACAAAAGCCCCTCTCGCACCTTAGAAACTGCCTCTCAATGTTTTCATTGTCTGGCTGCCGGCTGAAGTGAAGGAGAGGGCGACACAAACCTCCGAGCCAGACTGCATTCTGTGTGTGCAAAAGGGGAGTTGTGTGTTGAGTGTGAGGCAGAGACAAAGTGAGGTTGTGTAGTCAAGAGGAGGATAAGCGCCACGCAAAGTTGGCCACGTCTGGAGGAGCTCCAGAGCCTTTTGAATGAAGCTTAAATCTTATCAGATCTCAGGCTCATTTGTTCCTCTGACTGAAAAGCTTCAGACGTTTTGAGACACATTCTCCGCCTGCAAACAAGAAAATCAACTGTACAAAAAAATGCCTGACCTTTGATCCTTTCTACAGTAAATGGACATTCATTTGAAATTTGGTTGAGATTTTATTTGGTCTAAAAAAGAAGTAAAAGATGCCTTTTTTTGTTTCCTTCTAGGTTTGGAGACACTCTTCATAAAAGCTACAGAACAACTTAACCCTTTAATGTCCACATGAAAACTAAGCAAATTTTCTTTCTGATGTCTTCATTCATTTGGAGCAAAATTGGTTATGATATAAGAAAGTAAAATGATGAATGAGGGTGATTATATATTGAACTTTTTATTTAAAAAAATCCTCATATAATATAGATTTTTTTTCATTTTATATTCCTATAATTTAGACATTTTTTTGTAGATTGAAAAGGTTTTCTGAAAATTGCCCAAAACAGAAAAATGAAAAGTATATGAAAATTATGAAAATATGAACAGTTTTACTAAAATTTCTCACTTGATTGAATAAAATAAAATAAAAACTCACAATTGTTTTACTTATCAACTGATCGCTCTCCTTTAAAAGTGTCTTTCAAGGTATAAAACAATAAAACGTGTTCTTCAGACTCTCTGACCTGTGATTAATGTGGCTGGACTATCACAGGTTTCATGCCTTTGTTTATATTTGCATGCATGATGAAATCCTACATTTCTTGTTTGTAGGTGGTTAAACTGGATGTTTTCCTTCTAAGCTGACCTGCTTTATTCTCACTCTGCAAAAATGAAATAAAGGTGAAAATTTCAAATTTCGCTTGAGAGGAGCCAGTTGAGGTGGCTCGGGCATCTCGTTAGGATACCTTCTAAGCCTCCGTTGGTGAGGCAGGCACGTCCAACCGGAAGGAAGACCCTAAAGGAAGACCCAGGACCCACTAGAGGGACTGCGTCTCCCCCGATGGTCTCCCCGCTGGCCAGGGAACGCCTTAGGATTCCCCCGGAGGAGCTCACCCAAGTGGCTGGTGAGAGGAAAGTGTGGGCCTCTCTGTTTAGGCTGCTGCCAACGAGACCTAACCCCGGATTAGCGGACAAAAATGGATGGATGGACTTTAAATTTAGGGGAAAACAAAACTATACATGCAAGAGGAAAAAAAGATAAAATAATTTTAATTAAAATGATAAGGCTGGATTTTTCTGTCAACCACCCACTCAGCCTCAATAAAAATTAATCTCCTGCTCTGCACACCTGGAGGTGCTTCTCTCTGACTAAAATACATGACAGGGATCCAATATCCATCCTGAAACATATGCATGCAGTGGAAATCATCTTCAGTCTGAACCTGAAAGGACAAAATTCATTTTCTCCTGCATCTTTCCCTTATGTTTTCAGTCTAACAGTTGGTTGATTGAACAGACTCCGTCTCCTATCTGAGACTCACAGACCCTGAGAGAGTGTGTGTGGGTCTGCAAGGCCTACCAGCTGCTCAAGCGCCTAAGTAAACCAGGAGACCCGCTGTAGCCATCCGGCCACCTACTTGCTCCTACGCTGTCTCCGTTCTGCTATCAGAGGTGACGTCAGCTTGGCCCAAGGCTGTTTTCTCTCAGCCTGAGTCTCCAAACAGCTGATTCAGGGAAAGTCTCAAAGTGAACATGGAGACCTGACCTTCTCTCCTGAGACAAAACACTCAGAGAGGGGCCGGCTCCACAGGATGGAGACGTTGGCGTGGAAACAAAAACACAACCTCTCAATCTGAGCCAGAGATGAGGCTCAGTTTTCCAGAAAGATGCCTGGTGCCTGAAAAAAGTATGCTCTTTGATCTCAAATTGTCTCTATAGCGATGGATTGAGCCAGAGAGAAAAGCTTGTGTGATTTACGGAGTCTTTAAAGGCCCGTGGAAATAAATCTGAGCAGACTCAGGGGTAAAAGGGAAATTTTGATGATATTTGACAATAAAGATCTTCATATGGGTAAAAGAAAACCAGGAAACTCATCAGAAAAATAATGCAGGTATAATATTTTAAAATTTAACAGAAACATATTTTTTATTTGAAGCTTTTGGGTTAAATAAGGGAGCAATTATGTTTAAAATCATATTTTTAAGTTCCTGACTGACACGTTTAAGATTTACAAAAGCAAAAACCTCCACAAATATCCACTGATTCTTACAAACCTGAGAATATAAACAGGAACAATAGATGATAATCTCTCTTTATTCCCAGTGCATAATCTGGTTGATATGCCAGGGATGGGACCTTTTCCTGCTGTCTTATTCCAGGTGAGCTTTCCTTGACATTGCATAAATGTTCCAACTTCCTCCGTTATTGGTCCCTCACAAAAACTCAGGGAGTTTCCTTCAGACCTGACTATGTGTTAAAGACGATGACATTTATAGCCTCGTTATTCCGGACTGTGAGATGAATGGAATTATGAAAGGAAATTGAGTTTATTCCACATGAAGAATAAGATTCTCTTCATTTTGCTCAACGTTATTGACCTGTTTGGTCTTATCCTGCATATGATACCACAATAAACCCCTCTTATCGTTTTTAAGCAGTTCCCACTGCCGACGGCTCATTTTCGAGGGGAAAAAAAGATTAGAGCCGCATGAACGATAAAATATGATAAATTACGTTAATGTTGATTTTAAGTTAAAGTTAAAAGAAAAGGTCAAGTCTGTGTCAGACTGATATGACATCACGACATTGATGTGATGTTCAGGAGAAACAAATAATAGGAGATAAATGGAATTTCTAATGAGGAAGGATTTATTTTCGCCATGCTGCTTCTCTGCACACATCAGGCCTGCTGTTTACTGACACGTGAGAAAGAAAAAAGCTGCATCCAGACATGATCCTCACTCGCAGATGTGTCCACATAAAGTCGCTGCAGGTGAGCAGGGCGTTCCGTTGAGGGCGAGCCGAGGAGGCAAGGACGCTGCATGTCCAAAATGACAAAGGTTACTTTTACACCTGTCAACCCGTTTAATCATCTACCTCTTCAAACAGGAGAGCCTGGTGCTCGCCGGCCTCCCAGCAGCCTTTTCTCCATGCAGCAGAAGCTTGGGACAGGGACAGAAAAGAGCTGCACGGTAAAAATTTTACTGTGTTTTACATAAAACACAGATCAAATACATAGATGGTTTAATCTGAGAGGAAGAGGAAAAGGGTTGGGAATCTGGGAATCAGGTTTCACTTTTGATGAGTCTTTGAGGTTTTTACAGTTCAAAACAAGGAGCTTATTAATGTTTACATTATTGGTTTCATTTTCATCATTTGTTTGCATCCTGGTGGGTTGGTTTTTGCATTCACACTCAGAAAGTCAAATTTAATTCATTTGAATTTGTTTTACTTACTGTCAATATATGATTTTTTGCAATATTATTATTATATATATATTATTATTATTAATAATAATAATAATAATAATAAAAATAATAATAATAATAATAATAATAATTCATAATCAGATTTTTGTCCATCATTTTTTCCTAGTTAAACAAGCTTAATTGTAGGTCATATTAAAATAAAATATTTTTATTTTTGATTTACAAAAATTAAATTAAACCCAAATTAAAATTACCAGTCATGCACAATTAATCGGGTCCATAGGTTTGACTTTCTACCATGATTAACACAATAAATTGACAGTTTTACCTTGAAAAGTATCTGTCATCTTTAAAATGCAAAGAGAAGGAAGCCCCACAGCCATTAAGATGAGGAATTCTTCCCGTTTCCTTTTTGCGCGTTTCTCATTAATCACAACTAAAACGTCACAAGTATTTCTTAAGAAGGGCGTGTTAAAACCCTCCACATTAGCTTTTTATTAGTCAGTCAGCCTCAAATGTATGTGTCACCGTTGATCTAATGAGTTAAAATATCCCCACTTGGTGACGTCACATTATTTATGTCACAAGGATGACCATAAATCAAAATTTAGGGGAGATTTTATCTTGTTTTTGGTCGGAAAGTGGTGCGTTTAGCTGCAGGAGAAGCAGCAAAGTGTTGGAGATAATCATTATCAAGTCGGTACATAAAGCTGTGACACCTGAAGAGGGTCAGCCGTTAGTGTGGCACCTCCTAAAGAAACAAGCAGATAAAACTCCTGCAATTTACTGGAATCTATTCTTGTTATTTCTAAATACGATTTAGTAAAACACACACACACACACACACGTGTATATACATATATATATATATATATATATATATATATATATATATATATATATATATATATATATATATATATATATATATACATACATTATTATTATTATCATTATTATTATTATTATCATTATTATTATTCTTATTATTCTTATTATTATTATTATTATTATTATTATTGCATTAATTTAATTTATTTTACAACTTTTTTTGCGTCACGTGTAAACAAATTCCGAGGCGCTCCGTGCTCTGGTTGTCTGTGATAAAGGTAATTAGATTACTGCTCTGCGTCTCTTGCGCACAGACAGCGTGCGGATAAATGTGGAGACAGGGAGGCGTCCTCCGGCTCCGTGTGTCAGAGCAGCACACTCTGACATCACTGAGGGGGAAAAAAGAACACCTCATTCATCAACCAGAGGCTGTAAGAAGTGTGAGGGGTGGGGGTGAAGGGGGGGAGAGAAACAACAGGATTTTGTATCCTCTCACCTCTCTGACAACCGCTGGGACGAGTGGGATGAGGGGATGGGAGACAGTAGCTGCGCGCTTTGGTTTACTCCCTCTGATAAAAACGCGCGTCTCTTAAAAACTGCTGCAGCTGTCCAGATCCACGACGCACGAGAATGCAGAAACGACACAACCTGATCCCGAGTATAAATAATCCTAGATTATTATTATTTTCCTCAAACAGTAATTATTTCGTTATGTTATAAAAAATAAAGTCAAAATAATCTCAGAGAGCGAAAAAGGCCGATTTCCCCTCATCTTGGTATGGCACCAATCAGGGACCCACCTTCAGAATGATCACATATGTTGTTGAAATAGTTGAGATAATTTATGTTCATGATATTTATTTTTTTATTTTTAAGAAACATTCGCCTATACTAGCCTATATTGTGTTCAATTTTTTTTATTTCACTTGAACACATTTATGGCAGCAATCTTAACATATGTAGGCTGCATCGTTTTTAAAAAGTGCGGCGATAAGATGATTTAAATTAGAATCTGCCTTCTGCTGGATTTGAGGTTTTTCTTTGATATTTTTCAAGTAATGTTTATAAAAGGTGCAGTCCGTGTATTTCTGCAGCCTTTGTTAATCAGCTTTGTTTCCACTCACACAATGGCTGTGAAGTGGTCGTGCGCCTTTGTGCACGCGCGCTTGAACGACTATAAATGAGATGAATGATTTAATTGGCACCTTGCAGCTTTTGATCAACTTTGTTTGTTTATTGGAGTCTGAACGAATCGTCGCGTTTCAAATCAGATGAGTTCGTTCATCTTGGAGTCATGACTCACCAGGAGAGGAGGAATCGTTAATCATCTGAGCTGAATGGGAAGAGGAATCAACGAGGGAGGGATCTAGAAATCGGATTTGAAAAATACTCTGAAAAGGAAAAACAAGGCTTTATGTTAGCAATAAAAAGATGTATTTGTTACACTTAAGTCAAATTTTATTTGCGTTTAATGGTTTCATAAAAAAACTTCTGGATTATTATTGTCTAAAATAATTATTTTTGTGGTTATTTTTAAGATCAAGTTGGACAAAAAATGTGATTTTTCTCCGCTTTTTAAATTATTTAATTGGATCAGTTTATTTAAAAGATACAAAACATTGGTTTGTTACTTTTCCTATCCGTGTTATAAATTATTAGAAAAATGCAAACAAGAAAAAAATACCCGAACTTTCC
Organism: Nothobranchius furzeri; assembly: GCF_043380555.1. Classification (NCBI taxonomy): domain Eukaryota; kingdom Metazoa; phylum Chordata; class Actinopteri; order Cyprinodontiformes; family Nothobranchiidae; genus Nothobranchius; species Nothobranchius furzeri. The sequence goes on along the minus strand of NC_091751.1, from coordinate 48,902,468 downwards.
TATTTTCTTATAAATTGTAGATTTATTCATGCATAAACATGTGAAGCAGTCAAAGGGAGATTTATAAATAAATTAGAAGATTTGTAGGATAATGGTTTTAGCTCACTGCTATTTGCTGATCAGGTAAAGCTGTGAATAAAATGAAAACACAGGTCCATCTTTTTTCCTAAAACTGTCCAAACCCCCTCTTTGATTTCATTTCCAAAACAGCTCGCTGAAGTTCTGATCGGATCCTGTTTTTCCTCTCGGTGTGATTGATTGGAGGAGCTCCCAGGCTGGCACCCCCACCGAGCCTCCAGCAGCTCCACGCTGAACATGATTGGTCCTCCCCCAGCAGCCGCGGACTCCGCAAGCGCCTCCTCTCATAAACGTCGCCAGTGCGCACCGACGCTTCCCATTACGCCCAAGAGAAGCTGCTGAAGAAACTTCTGCCTGCGACTTATGGCAAACATCTAAGCAGGTAAGAAGCGCCAAGAAGCGTCTTGTGTCTCTGCTTTTGTCTCGTGTCCCTCTCGCCGGCTGCCGTCCAACATCTGGCGGCGTGCGCCGGGGCACGCGGCGGTCCTGAACCCATCATTTCGGGGTTTTGTTTTATCGCTGCAGCCTGCCTCTCGGTCCTTATCTGCTTCGGGTCTTATCAAACGGTTATCTCTTTTGCTGTGAAGACATATTGCGTTTTGCTTCCTATCTGTTATGTGTGAGTAAACTTGTGTGTGTGTGTGTGTGTGTGTGTGTGTGTGTGTGTGTGTGTGTGTGTGTGTGTGTGTGTGTGTGTGTGTGTGTGTGTGGGAGGATAGTGATTTGACACAGATGGACCCAGCGCCTCTTAAGAGCGCTCGGTGAGAGTATGGCCGTCACTGGTTGTTATAATGGGGATAGAAATGATGACGATGAGGATGATGATGATGATGATGATGATTTGCCAGAAGTCAAACTTTAAAATATTTATTTGAACGAACAATTACAACGGACAGAAACCTGGTGTCTTACCGGCTTTTGACGCGCTTCTTGTTGGACATCTTTTTGGGATTTGCTCTCCATTTGCTGACATTTTTCTGACTATTTATTTCAGGGTCATCTGCCCTCCGATCGTTTTTATTGCTCCCTACTGTGTATGGAAAGTGCTCCTGGATGGACCTGGGCGAAAACAGCTGGTCCATGGTTAAGCGAGAAGTATCCAGCAGCCCAGGGTCACCGGCTGAGCAGACCTACCTCCCCGGTGACAGCAGGAGAGACGGGCCCACACCTCCGAGCGAGCTAGACGCGCTGGGCCACCGGCGCGCGGACGGTAGATCGCTTCACTCCTATCTTCACTTCGGACACCACAGCAACACACTGACCACCGCTGAGGACCTTCCGCTCTTTACAGACTTGGACCAGGGGAGTAAACTCGTCCTCTCCGCCGGAGCGCACAAGGCGAGCCTGCTGGTGGACCCCTCCGACATGTACCAAACTCTGGCCATCGCTGCAGCGCAGAGCCAGAGCGGATATGATTCCTCCTCCGCTGGTTATATGCACTCCAACCCAAACTCTCCCGTGTACGTCCCCAGCTCCCGGGTAAACGCCATGATCCCCAGCCTCCCATACCTGCAGGCCAGCGGCTCGGCTCAACCGGGCCACGCGGTCTCCAGTCACTCTGTCTGGTCGCAGTCCAACCCGGAGAGCCCCTCATACAGCACCGGGAGCCCTCACACCTCCAGCCGCTTTCACTACCCTCCAAGTCCGCCCATGAATAACGGGACACCCAGAGACACCAGCTACAGTAACACGCTGAACGTGAGCAGCAGGGACCAGTACGGCCTCTCCCGCACCCTCAGTGGGACCTACGCAAGCCCTTACTCCCCTTATGTCGCCCCCCAGCTGCCCTCACCTTGGACAGGGGGCCCTTTTGATAACACCATGCTGCACACCTTGCAGAGTAGAAGCGCGCCCTTGATTAGAGGACCTAACGGAGGTAAGAAAGAGAGTGTGTATGATGATGGAATTTCATTTATTATGACTAAATTAAATTATTGTATTTATTATTGTATTTTTTAAGTAGAATTTGGCACAAAAATCACGTGCGCAAAAATGTGCCAAATACGATGTTTCCTTTGAGCGTTAACCATTTCCACAACTGCAAATTAAGATCTTGTGCATTCTAAAAAAAAAGATCAGAACATGTTTTTTCAAACTTTGATACATTAAAAAATTAAATGGTTTATGTTTATTAAAACTTCAATAATAATCATAACTGGGAGGGGGACAGGAGCAATTGTGTGCGTATTCTGATCCAAGCGTTTTTGTCTAGTTTCAGACATCCTCGACGACATGGCGGAGAGCAGGGAGTGTGTGAACTGCGGCTCCATCTCCACGCCGCTGTGGAGGCGCGACGGAACGGGCCACTTTCTCTGCAACGCCTGCGGCCTGTACAGCAAAATGAACGGGCTGAGCCGACCGTTAATTAAACCTCAGAAACGGACGGTGAGGAGAAAATTTCCCTGTTTGTCTCAAACGATAGCTGGGTCTTTATTTACCCAACTCCAGTTGCTTCAGTATTAAAATTACATTTTAAAGCATACTTTATGGCGCATATTTAATTTTATTAAACGTTTTTCCCGTCAGAATATTTACTTTTGAAAACCATAGCTCAACCGGCGTTTGGCCACGTGGTGTAATAGAGACAAATATTTCCTGGTGCCATTACGCACAGTTTTTACAAGGAAATTAGGGGTGCAGGCTCCCTGAAAATTGACATCCTGCTAAAACTGTCCATAAATGGAGACCACAATAGAGCCCAATATTATTTTTAGGAAGTAGGTCATGTGGAGTTGAGTTGTAACTCAATTAATGACCGGATTTTATCCTTTAAAGACTCTCATTGTGGCAGTTTTTAAAGATTTTAATATATTTTTTCTGTGTGCGCCACTAGTCAACATCCAGAAGGATCGGCCTCTCCTGCGCCAACTGCCAGACCAGCACAACCACCTTATGGCGCAGAAACGCGGAGGGAGAGCCGGTGTGTAACGCCTGTGGCCTCTACACGAAACTGCACGGGGTGAGTTCAGATTTAACATTTTCTCTAAGTCTAACTGTCTTTTTCTAAATTTACTGACATTTTTGCCGCCTTAAATCCTCCAGGTACCTCGACCGCTTGCCATGAAGAAAGAGGGAATCCAGACAAGAAAGAGAAAACCAAAAACTTTGAATAAAAGCAAAGGATCCTCTGGTGAGCCTTAAGACTTTTAATTAAAGCACTTTTAATTAAACGTGTCATCTTTATAATAATGTTTTTTTTTTGTTTTTTTTTTTTTGGAAAAGGCAACAATTCAGTGTCAATGACTCCCACATCCACCTCTTCATCCAACTCAGAAGACTGCTCCAAAACCAGCTCCCCCTCTGCACAGGTGTCAGGGGTAAGCTCAGATTTTAAAAACTTTGTGCATCCTCTAAGTGTTCTTTTTGTGGTTATTTTTGATGATTCCATGCATGCTGCTGCTAAAAGAATCTGCTTGACTAACACTTTGTGGTGCTGATTACTGCAAAAGTTCACATTTCTCATGATCTGATGCCTTTTCAGGTTGTGTCATGCGAATGGAATCTCAGCCTGGCAACAACAAATCACTTTCCCATCATGCCTGCTGCACACGGGAGGCACCTCCACCTAAAACACTGCTAACATCAAACTTCTGCTGCTGTTGCAGGTCAGCTCATCTGTGCTTTCCAGCTCGGGGGAGGGAACGAGCTCGGGCTCGGCGGTGAAGTACCCGGGACAGGACAGCCTGTACACCAGCGTGGGTTTGACCCAACCGTCAGATGTAGCTTCAGTCAGGGGTGAACCCTGGTGCCCCATGGCCTTGGCTTGAACACCCAAGCCTTTTGTTGTTTTTTTTTTTTTTTTCATTTTGCTTTCCTGGGTGGACAGAAATCCCTGCTCTCTCCCTTCTCTCTGGATGCTGGATAGTGTGGATTTATCTGTGGACAATATTTCTTTTCTCCCCCATCAGCTGGTGCAAGAAGTGATGGACAAGAGAGAAAGAGCAGCACAAATGTGGAATATCTGGGATTGGACTCCAGATTGCTGCTGGCTGTCTTGTGATGGAAACACAGATGATCACCCAGGTGGTCTGTTGTGGATGGTTTCTGGACCCGTTCATCCAAACAACCTGATCTGGGTTTTTTTCCCAAAAAGCCACCGCTCCGTAAAGGATTTTCTTCTCCGAAGAAGCTGTTGATTTTACACGAGTGCTCCACCAAGAACTGAGGACATTTAGAATTTTCCTTTTCCACAACTGGAATCATGCCACAAGACATCTTTGTTGAATGAAAAATAAAAATATATTTATAAATCTTCCATTGTTGAGAACATGGCTATGATTGTTAATAAATAAATGGATTTAGTGTAGAAGTTGAACCAATCAACTTTTTTCTTGCTATTTTTTAAGTGTTTGTCAGTAAAGTGGTGGAAAATCTGCACGTTTTCCATGGAAGGCTCTTACTGCATTTGACTGAAACAAGTTTGGTTTAAACAGGGTTATAAATACACTGCAAAAACAGATATTCAAGAAAGAAAATAGTCTTGTTTTAAGACATTTTATCTTATTTTAGTTTATGAAAGAAAAAAATCCAATTATCTGGAACAAAATACAGCTATACTTGAAATAAGGTAAAGATTCTTAAATATGATCCAAACGTTCTTGTTTTGAATTTAAAAAAATCTGCCAGTGGCATGAGCAAAAGTTGCTAGAAGAAATCTAACTTTAGATTCTTTTGTTATTTTTAACAATTTTAGTCAAGCAACTTTTGCTTCCCTTATGGAAGATTTTTTGTTCAAAATAAAAAAATTGGATCACATTTAAGAATATTTACCTTATTTTTGCAAATAAGAACACTATTTCCTTTTAGACTACAAATAAGATAGACTGTCTAAACAAGGCTTTTTTATTTTCTCGAAAATCGTTTTTGCAGTGTATCAAAGTGTTTTTTATACAAAAAAATCTAATAATTTCAAAATTTTGATTCCTTCAGACTCATTTTTATAAGACACTGTCAGCTGTGGGTATCAGTGAGGTACTTTTCTCCAGAATGATGCTTATTTGATCAAAGCTCAAACCGATGTTTCTGGTTTAAAACACATAAACTGCACTACCTGAGTCACTAAACCTTTGCAATATCGTGCTACTTTGACAACTGTGATTAATTGCTGTAATGATTTAACGGTGACCTAATGTGTTTTTTAATGCAAACTAACTGGGATCAAAATTTCTCATTCGAAGAGGCGGCTTGAGATGTATTTTGATTTTTGTCAAAATTTGTAAGAATTAATTTCATTCAACTGCAAGGAGACTGAAACCTAAGGGTGGTTTTCTTTTTGTATCCCCAAGAATTGAAACGTTGACTTTACATAACCAATTTATGTCAACTGGTTCCACTAGTCGCTTAAATGTAAAGAGTAAAATATGTTTACCTTAAACATAACATTGTATTTTACTCTTTACATCTAAGTAACTAGATTTGGTGGAACCAGTTAACTTAACTTGGTTCAGTAAAGTCAACAGTTTCATTTTTCGAGTGTATCTTGCTTATTCCTTGCAGAGCATGTCATTCACTTTTCCTGTTTTATTTATTTCTTGAAATATACTTTCTCCTTTTTGTTTCTTGAACATATGAAAAAAATCTATTTAAATTCAGTCCAATAAATTGTTCTGTTGAAACAAATGTTTATTTTTTCTTTTATTTATTTATTTTTTATGGAAAACACCCTTTGTGTAAAAAGTTATCGTTAGAAAACTCTTAAATCGAAAGAAAATTCCTTTTCACGAATCAGTCACGCCTGCTTTTACATTTTCACATTAAAAAGTGCAAAAATGAAACTTTTATTAGTTTTATATATTTTAAGTGATGTTATGACTTGGAGAAGAAAAAAAAGAAGACAGATTATAAAAATAAAGGATTTTTTTTAAATTGTACAACATTTTTAAATTAGAATGCCTCTGAGGTATAAAAGATAGCCAGTAACTTACAAGTAACCTTTTCCTGCTTTTATATGAGCTTGTTCTTACGGTTTGTTCCATTAAAGCAAACTTTTGTTTTTCCTGACAACATTTTTACTCAAGAGTTTATTTTCCGGTTTCCCTCAGAGACGCAACGGCACAAAACCGCTTCCCTGTGTCCTCGTGAACCAGCAGCTCTAAGTACCTGTCCCAGTGTTTACTGTACTTGAGAGAATATGGCCTGTGACTAATGCCACATGAAACGATTTTAGAGTTGGTGAAGATTTATGCCTGAGCTTAGAGTTATCGCTCTGCTCTCTGACATATTGATCCAGCAGGTTTTATTGAGTGTGGAGGAATGTGCTAAACTGCTCAACAGCCTCAGCTCGCACATACGTGTGTCTCTCTTGCAGAGTTTACACTTTAATCCATCATGAATGTGTTTTTCAAATAAACACTGCTAATTGTGAAGATTTAAATTACTTGTGAGGACTCTTTTTTTTTTTACAAAGCGAGCCCACCGAGCATCATGCCCTGATTATAAACAGATAAATTATAAAGCCACCCATAGATATGTAAATTCAAACCAGTGTTGAAATCAAAACACGGGCAAATATTTAAAGTTTTCCTGAATTTATGAGGTGATCTTGCCTTCTCTGATTTGTTTCCACGGTGCTACAACAAGGGAGGGAATATAAACACACCAGCAGACATGTTGCTTATCTCCAAAACTGGTGGGAAGATGTGCAACTTGTTTTTTTGTCCAAGTAAGCGATTAAAAATGATGGAAACAGAAAGCTGCAAGAGGCAGAAAGACTTCATGGCTCTGCAGGGTTGAAAGTCCTCCCAAAGTAAACAATCTGGCCGAGCCCAGCAGCAGCAGCAGGCCCCTGGGCTGTTTGGCCATGAGGCTGCAGCACGGTGCAGTGCAGCAGCTCCCTCAGGAGATTCCCGTTGATCTTTCCATGTTGCTTTTCAAAGGGGAGCAACACTGGCTCTGCCTCCGGAAGAGATGGGATCTCTGACTCAGCCCTTTTGGGTTTCCTCGACAGACACAGTGGCACATTCTGAGAGGGAAAACACTTCAATAATTGTCCAACACATGGTGTATTTTTAGATTTCTGTCAATAAGGCACTGCTGCTATTAATTTAGGGATGTTGGCCTGTGATTCATTCAGCTTGACAAATTCGTAGAAAGCCAAACGAGGGTTTAAAACCTGTGTGCTCAGAGCATTTTGTCCTCTCAGTTAGCAAACATGCCCGACGCGCCCGTGAAGGCAAAGGTTCAGTTCAAAGCAATAAACAGCAAGAAAATATCTACTAAAAATGAAGCAGCAGGAAACAGAAAAACTAAATGGCAATGGAAGTGTGTAACGAGACAAAAATGTAGTGATGACATCATAATATTTATGCATAGTTAGAAGAAACGTAGGAGTGTGTTCAGAGAAGGCTGGGTGTTGGGAAGTGAATGACACAAACCTCAAACTACATCTGTGTGTGTGTGTGTGTGTGTGTGTGTGTGTGTGTGTGTGTGTGTGTGTGTGTGTGTGTGTGTGTGTGTGAGTGAGAGAGAGAGAGAGAGAACTAAAGATATACAAGGAAGTTTTCAGGAATGGGAGGAAATATGACTGAATCCTATGGAGGGAAACCTGAAAAGGCAAAACTTGCGTTCAGAAGAATTACATTGTCGGTTTAAGGAGAAAAATTGATTTGATCCTAAAAGTGAATCAGGATCTCCACCAGCTAACAATAAACAGCAGTATCCTCAATAATTAATAAAACAAAATGTATTTGTTTATTATAATTTCTTCAATTTCATTGTCCAGTTTGACATACAATTTTCACAGTTATTCTGGGTTTTAAAGGAACTGCTTTATAATTGGAGAATATTTTTGCATTAGTCTGAAAAAATAGCTCAGAATAATTGATAAACACATTTCTGACCTCTTTTTGATATAAACATGAGCATTACAACCAAAACCAAACACATTATCTTCATGAATTATTGAAATTAGATGTAAAATAAGGACATTTTATTGTTAAATTCTTGGTTTTGTACAAGTTTCATCTGTAAATTTCAATAACAGGACAGATGACGTAGTCCCGAGATGCTGATGGGAACTGAATCTGAGCGAGTAATAAGTATCCTCATCTAGCTGTGTCAACACACTTAAAAGCAAATAATGTCTGTGTGACAGAGTGGAATGGATTGCTCCACCTGCTGCCACCTTCCCCTTGATTAGGGGTCAACCAATCAGGGCTCTGGTAGTTTCCTTTAAAAAGCTCACCAGGGCAGGTGTGACTAGGTTCCTGATTGCTGCCCCTCCACCAGGAGTGGTTTTTTCAAAATGCCAGGCCTCGCAAGGTGATGTCTTGCGAGGCCTGGCACTTTGCTCACGAGGACACTGTCCTTCCTTGGTCAAAGAAACCAGTTAAATGGAACAGACTTAAATTACGTGACCGCAGTTTTCAATTTTGATTTAAAGGTTATTAGAGTTGTAGCACATTTGAGGTCAAGCTCGGCTGGACGTATATACAGGAAGCAGATCCTACATGTATTCTGGCCCCATGCCATTGAGTGGTTTATAAACCAGTACAAGCACTTCGATAACAATTCTGTAGTTTACTGGTAACGAGTGTAGATATTTAAGAACAGGAGTGATGTGCTCGGTTCTCTTGGTTCTTGTTAAGACACTAGCAGCAGCATTCTGAATAAGCTGCAGTTGCTTCACAGCTTTTTAGGGAAGACCAGTCAAAAGACCAGTCCAGGCAATAGTCCAGCCCGCAGGTGATGAGCGCATGAATGACTTCCTCTAGGTCCTGTTTGGACATGAGATCTCTGAGTCATACTATTTGATGAAAATGATAAAATGCTGATCAAGTTATAGCCTTAGTGTGATCAGCGAAGCTCAGGTCTGAATCAATAATGACACCAAGGTTTGTGACCTGAGTCTTTGTCTTTGTTCCTCTGGAGCCAAGTTGAGCAATAACCTCCATCCTTTCTTTCTTATTTCCAAAGACCATAACTTCAGTCTTGTCTTTGTTTAACTGGAGGAAGTTTATCTATATTTAAGCTAGGTTTGTGTTCTAAGCTGACTGTGTGTCAGTGCGTCACCTCATAGTGCATGCTGGGAACTGGGGCAGGTTCAATGGTCGTGTAACAATTAGTTTTTTTCTGTGGAGGCCAGGAGAGGGAAATAGGGGAAATATATGATCCGAAAGAATACAATATTCATTTCATAGAACAGGGTCAGATAGTCGCATTTCAGCATTTTTGAAGGTACTTCAAAATCTTTAAACTGCATATCCCAACAGGATTGCTCATGTCACACTGTGAGGACTCCATAAAGATGGCACACTGTAAGGTCCAAGATCTCAGCGAGCCAAACGCGTGATATTTTGCTCTAGCTGGACGCGCTAACTTCACAATACTTTCAAAGCATACGCCACTAAAAGCCGACAGCTAACCAAACAAATGTGCTTGCTTTTAACAATTATTGTATTAGATTCTGAACCAAACTCCAAAGAGTAGTGATCTTCCTATTCCAGCGTGTAGCTTCCACTGTTGCTAATGTTAATTCTGCTCACGTCTTGTGCTCCCATCACTAGTTGATTGCGCCACTCTCTGGGTGTATTTTCATTGGTCGATTAGACGTGAGTCGCAGGTTTTCAAGCAGTTCTTGAAGACTGTTGGAGGCTGGGAGTAAAAAAACCAAACAAATCATAGAATTTCTCTTGGGGAAATTCCTTGGATGAGGCCAGTTAAATAATAAATAAAATCTAATTCTTTCTTGGACATCTGGTTGGTTCCTGGCTATTTCACTTCTGAATTACACCTGAAGGTGAAAGGACTCAGAGAATAGCGCTGTTGATGCATTTTTGTGGCTATTTTATTGCTTCAATTCTGGTCTCTTTGTTCATTCACTGGAACTGAATGTGACAGAAGCATGGCACATTTGAATATCAAATCAGTTCCTGTTTCAAAACAATGCAGTGACAGTTTTGGTAGCTTAGAGCTTGGTCATTAACTGATGTAAAAGTTTGTCTTCTCTTTACAACATCCTGCACCTAAAAGGAGTCTGGGCTTTGAAACTCAGCCACAAATCACCTAACTTGTGTAAGAATTTGTTGCTGTCATGATCCAAGGAGTATGCTGAGATTCCATGGAGTTCAGTGGGAGGTTACAGCTATCTCTCCTCTCCGGCTCGCCCTGCAGTCAGCCATGTGTCCAAGGCGTGTTGAATTAAGTTCAGCGCTCTCTTGTATGGGAACCCGAGCTCCACGCCAAATGCAATACTTCCCTGAGTATTTCTGTCAGAGCCTCAGCCTTTAAAAACAAAACACAGCAAAATCACAGCAGGTCCGTTTTAATCAATTAAATTTACGTCAACAAGCAGCACGCTAATCATTGTCCCAATAGAGGGAGAAAATTCCCTTCTGCTGACATATGATCAGAAGTCAACCATGATGTAAAAGGATAAACAGAAATAGGGATTCAGTTTCTGTTTCTATGTATGAAGGTTTATTATGAGGGGTAAGTGGCTTTAAAAGACAAGAAACTAGAGGAGATACGGGTGATTTCCATGTTCCATAATCTGCTTGTTTTGAATGTGTGTCTGTGTTTGAATGGGTGGTGGACACAGGGAGAAACCATGCCTTCCTGGCTGGACTCTGGCCTTCCAATGACTCGCCACTGCGTCACCAGCTGAGTCATATCGTCCAACAACAGGACTTCAAATTTTTATGAACTTTATGAAGCCAGAATATAGATAGACTGATATTTTGAGATGCAATTCATATACAGAAGATTTGTTTGATACCACAGCCAGACAGATGAGGCCCGCAATATCTACTGGAAAGAAGATACAGATTTCAACAGACCACTGATTGTTTTTCAAAAATATATCATGTTTTTGGTCATGTTTGTTATGTTAACGTTCTTTTTTTTTTTGCCAGCATTTAAACTAAATAAGAGCTTAAACTGTGACTAGAGAAGTTCAAATTTATTTCTGGGAAATCTTCAACAACTTGCATAAATACATTAGCATTGATTTTTTTTAACAAAAGCATATAGAGACATTTTTTAAGACATTATAGTAGTTCTATGGTTGATCCAAAACATATTTACGAAGTTCTTTGCGGTAAGTCCCTCTCACACAAAGCAAATTCAGCAGTTTTATTCTTGACATTTACAGTACCTTCCAGAATGAGTCGTTTCAAGGCTAATTCGCCTTAAGAAAACAAGCTGGAGCTGGTCATTCCCACCCAATGCCCACTTAGGCCTAGTCCACACGTAGCCGTTTTTGTTTTAAACGAATATCCGCCCCTCCAAAAACTTGCATCCACACCACCTCGTTTAAAAAAGAAAAACTGTCCACACATACCCGGATAAATACGTTGTTAAGGACATGCCAGACCTGTAGGCGGCAGTACTTCCCCCGTTCTTAACCTCGTCCTTCGTCTGTGGTCTTCCGCAAGGAGCAGTAATTCCGCTTGCAACAACAAACGAGCAAAAATCGATAAAGCGAGCGCAGCTCTGAGGGCATCCATGCTGTCGGCTAGTGTAAACGGTGTAAACACAGGTCGCACACGTGATGTCAGCATTTTGTTGTCACAGAAAGTGGCGTTGCGGACCTGAAAACTCCAGTTTTGTCCGTCCACACGCAGACACCCAAAACGGAAAATACGCAGATCTTCACTTTGGCCGGAGTTTTTAAAAAGATCCGTTTTCGTGTAAAAAAAACTCCGTTTTCGTGTGGATGACAGGCCAAAACGTAGAAAAATATCTACGTTTTGGCAGATCCCCGGCTACGTGTGGACAGGGCCTCAAGCTACGATAAGCTGAGAAGCTCGGATATCTGGAAATGGCTTGGCGCAGGTGGGCGGGGGCTCTGTGCAAATTTCTCCATTTGTGATGTCCCAAACGAGGATTTTTTAAAAAGACTTATTTTAGGCACGTAGTTTCTGAAAACCAAACAATCTCAGTAAATTGGTGGACATTTATTTGTTTTGCTTTTGGAGCATTTACAGAGGCCGCAGAGACCCACATGGCAGCATAAAAGGATGCAAAAGGTGAGTTTTGCATCAAATGTCCCTTTTAAGTCTAATAGGTCTATTTTATAACATCACAGAATAGGATCAGCTGGTTGCTCTCTAAGGTGCTAACGAGCAGAAGCCCTCATTAACACACCTGTGCTTTTCTAACCACAGCTGTAGAGTATTGGTTTTTAGACAACAGGAAAGTTACAAAAGTGTTTCAACTATTTTCAAATGCCCTCTATTTTGAAAAATGCAAGACATCTGGCACCTGGTAAGTGTAAGCAACAAAGTCGCTGTAGAAATGTTTAATAATAGTGAAAACTCTAATCAAGGTAAAAAAATACTGAGGTACATAAAACCATAAATTCTAGAATTTGGAAAAGTGAACACTGTTCTCTTCACTTTACTTTTCACCTCCTGCTCAGTGTTACCAATCAGCACACCTGCACCTACTTTCCTGATTACTTCCTGATCTTTAAAAAGTGCAAGTTTATAATTTAAACCAGTCCTGTTACCTTCTGACTTTTACTCAGTTTTATTTAGCGATCTTTGACCTGTTCAGACCAATTTTGACTGTTTAGGAGAAAAAGTGAATACAAATTGAAAAATATATATTTAAGGGAACTATTTGTAACCTGACTACATTATTTATCTGTCTAATAATGCCTTAGAGAACAAATCACTCCAAATCAACATTTTTTGCTGATAAACTATATAAATGAGGGTCTGATCGTGCTGTAGACAAGTGTAGTCAATAATTTGGCACTTTAGTGGATCTTAGTTAAAAATGAAATGTTTTGCCTAAAACTGTCAGTGTTGCACCGTCGTCAGGTAAAAACTCTGCACTGCATTTGAATTTAAATCTGCCATCGCTATTGGCTAAGAGGTACACTATGATGTTAGATGGTACATTATGATGTCACAATGTAGTGAGTGTGTATTTGTTGGTGGCTACACCCTCTCGGTCTGCTAGGCTACAGCCTTTGTTGCATTTTTCAGACAGAAAGTGGGAGTTGAGTGAGAATCTGGTAGGGTGTGACTTGCTCTTTAAAATTACTTTATTGTGAATTTTTGCAGGAAAAAAAACTGATTTGGATTCAATAACTAGAGTTATTTTTTTCCTTAGGCTTCACTTCTTTGTATCAATGCATGAAAAGGTTCAATATGTGCAAGGCACTTTTATCTATTAATAATTAATGACACTTGGTATATAAGGGGTGTGTGTGTATGTGTGTGCGTGTGCGTGTGCGTGTGTGCATGCTCTGTCTTCTCGATCCTCAGTGAGTCGTGGCGGATGGCTGCTTATACTGAGCACTGGAGGTTTCTTCCTGTTAAAAGGCAGTTTTCCTCTCCAGAGTCGCTATATGCTTGCTTAGTATGAGGATTGCATCAAGTCACTGACACTAGTCAGTGACTTGATGCAATGTGCTGGGTTCCTTATATAGGAAACTTTTTTCTGACTGGCTTAATGACCTGACCTGAATTGGAATGTTTATTATGCGAAGTGCCTTGAGACGACTCGTCGTGATTTGGCGCTATATAAATAAACAAATTGAATTGAAAATTGAATTGACACAATAAGCCTGATTCATATTAAACAGATGGATTTCAGAAGACACACCTCGGGGAATGAGCATCTGTAAACAGGAAGTAGGACTGGTTGCTTGGTTGTGATAGACACGTCACAGGGGCGCGACAGCTTAAGGAAGGACGCTTAGTGATTGATAATACCCAGCCAGGAAGCCCTCGTCCCTGCTTACGCCAACCTTTCTTAAAGTCTCTGGTTTCCCCCTGTGAGTTATTTTCCTCTTCAAAAGATCTTTCCAAAAATTCACTTTTTCAAGAAATTGAACAGACTTAGCAGACATTTTATCAGTTCAACATTATTTTAAATTAATATTTAATTATTTATTATTAATTATTATTAATTTATTATTAACTTTTAAACCATGGGGATCATTTTGATGTGAACTTGCAGAACAGAAGTTTAAATTAAAACAAACTGTTTCTGTTGAAGCAGCAGCTTTTAAAACATTGTGAACCCGTTTCAGTGCAACAGAGCTCTTTCCTTGTGCTCTCTTGACCAGGCAGACCTTTTGGCTGAGGCGACCAATTAATTATAGACATGACTTTAAAACTTCCTGTTTTTCCCCTTTTAATTAAGCCAATCTGCCCTGTTGCTCTGAGGAGAGGAAATGCTCCAAAATAGTCCGCAATTTCAACACACTTATTTAGTGCCAAGTGCAGATTGCATCAGCTGGTAATGCACGCATCAAAAGCGTTTGATCAAACGGAAATTGGATCTGTCACTTCTTCCTGCTTCATCTTGGAAAACTGTGGGAATTTGTGGGCAGAGTTGGCAGCAGAGGAGGGCAAAGCCAGCATGCAGGGACCCGTCTAACATCCATCTCTGCATGAGATGTTTATTGTTACACACTTATTTTAAGGTGATTTTAATGATTAATGCCTTCTCCTTCCTGTCCTCATCCATGAAAACAAAATTCCAGTGAATTCCTGTCGTTTTTTTTTTAAAACACTAAGCAGTTGTGGGGTCATGTTTTCACTTAGAGTGCACAAAGTAACTGGCAGTGCATGCACAGATCCACATGCTGCTGAAAAACATCAGCCTTTCTGCACAAAAGCTTGCAAACTGACTTTGACAGAAAACAAACTTGATACCTCATATCTGAATATATTTTTTTATTTGAGTCACACTAAACCTACAGGCTGTTATCGTAAATGCGCCACGCTCTCTGAATACCTGCCAGTGTTTTCCAGTTTTGTGCCCTTTTCAACTTTGAACTGAAACTCATCTTCTGGGATATTTTTTTCATGAAGAAGCAGGAAAAAGGAGGAGAAAGTGAAGATGTACAGTATTTAGATGAAAAGGCAGGGCTTGGAGGATTGGAGAGAAATGACAAATTCTTTCACATTCCTTTTGGAGTAAAAACCCTATTTTGTTCTCTCCTGACATTCCCGAGCAAAACTGGAAAACAGGTTAAACAAACCCTGAGCCTGTGGTTCAGAGTTTAGCGTTTTCCTGATAGCGTGATGTTTTAGAAGGTTGAGGATCCCAAAAAAAACCCTCCAACCACAGACATCTTCTATGTAGACACCCTATGGACTGACGCTGCCAACTGGAGCTAGCAAAGCAGCGAGCCGCCATCTTGGATGTGTTCCCATTAGCCTTCAGTGCATTTATTTCTACTGATGAAGGTGTTAACTCAACCAAAATGTTGGGTTTGGAGAGTGAGGAACTAAACTCAATATGGAGGCAACCAGGGGCAGCGTTAGGCCCAGCTACTTGGGCTCAAGCCCCGGATGTTTCATGAAAAGCCCGGATCTAAATCGCGGAAGTAACATGCAGTACCAAAGTCCAACAGAGAGGGAGCAGCTGGCAGTAGTTTGTATACAGCCTGCCTGAGCCTCCACCACTGAAGAAGAAGCCCTTCAGCAGCCGGCTTCTTCTCCACTCTCTGCCTGAAACGCATGAGTGAAGATGGACATAAGGACGTTTTTTAGACAAAAAGTACAGTGAAAGAACCCCAGCTTTGATGAGACTGGTGTTGACTCAGGTTTGTGAGTCTTATTTGAAAATATTTGTTGTGCTGCTGGTTTGCCTAAAGTTAGCTTACTATCAGGTAAAGTTGTTGGAGAAAGAAAGGGAATATTTACTATCATCTCACACTTAACACTAACAGGAACAATACTCTGCCCTGAATATGCGTAATATGTAGCTTCAGATTAAAAATTATGTGGTACAAGACATATATGATGTTGACTAGTGCGTGTCACGTGTGTGTGCGCGCGCGTGAGTGCGTGCGTGCATGTGTGTGTGCGTGTGTGTGTGTGTGTGTGTGCGCACGCGTGTGTGTGTGTTAAGCCCCAGATCTTCTTCAGTCCTAAATCCGCCCCTGGCGGCAACGCTGTTACTCTCTCCAGTGCCCAATGGGGCATCTACGTATTCATGTCTATGCCTCCAACAACCCCAAAGCTACAATTTGTCGAGATTCAAGAAGCTAAATTCTGATCATTCTAAAACCAAAGGGGGAACACGTGATTGTTAATTCTGACACAAAGCAAACAGGCTTGCAGATTTATGATTTACTTGGCAGCCTTCCATTCCCAACAAATCAGAATTTCAACAATCGGCTTTTTTCATACATTTCCTGCAAAACTGAGAAGTCCATACCTGAATTTACTTGTGTTTCAATACTTGAGAAGAAAACAAAGCAAGTTTATGCTTTTAGATTTAAGAGAAATAAACCTAAATTTGCATTTGATTAGTTGGAAAAGGAAACCCAGTAGCTGTTCTGCTCGAGTCCCCTTCATAAACAGGCTGGTTATCACACCACTAACATTTATCTAACCCCTCTGCAGAAGGTGTGTGTGCCGGGGAGGGGAGCTGTTCATGATGTTTTTGACAAAAACCAAACACACAAAAAAATTCGTGCAAATGAACTTATTAAAATCCTGCAGGTTCAGTAAAATTCTTTCAGCTTTTTCTGCTTCATCGAGTCTGTTTCTGTGCGAGGGAGAACTGCACACTTCAACGGAGGTAAAATAAGAAAATGGGCTGGCAGGTCAAGAAAAGAGAAGATGAGAGGATGAAAAATGCTCTTGTCATGGCTGTCTCACACCAAACTCTCCATCCCATTCTTTACCCATTTGCAGTGAGCAGCTCTCTCCCACACATCTCCGCATCCCCAACGCCAGGCCCCATGTTTTCTTAATTCATTACCTAAAGGAAAGAAATGTAGCCCACACCAAAATAAATTCAGCTCTGTTGGATGGGACTATGTGTCGGAGCGATAGCTCCTCCAAAAGAGGCTGTTGTTTTAACCGGAGGAGGATGGGACTCTGTAGCGTGTCTGTCACTCTGCTCTCTGTCTCTGTCACACCACAAGCACGCACTCTTATCATATGATTTAAACCCATCTACTTTATTTTAAAGTGGAAAGTCAAACACTGAGGGGGAAATTATCTGAGAGTGTCACCTGGGAACAATTTGCTGAGTTATTTTTTATTTCCTAATAAACTCTTGACTTTTCAGGTATTTCTACAACTTCCTATTTACCTGGAAACGTGTGTTTCTTTGGGCATCCTGCGTTGTTTAGCTTCCTACCTTAATATGTTTCCCTATTTTTTTGTTAATCAGTCACCAGTTAGGTGCGGTCAGTTCATTATTTCCATTATACCACATTGGTTCACCCATAGCATTGTGAATGTTTTACTTGCTTTTTTGTTCAATTTAACACCTCATAAACAGAAATTAGTTGAGGCAGGTTATGACTAGAAGCCTAATTTTAAAACAAACGTGTGTGCTGGTGTTTAGTCAGCAGACAACACTGGTTACAGGACTGTGATGATGAAAAATGCTGTCTTCACAGTGAGAGCCATGGTTACGCTACCAGTTACCAGACTTAACTGCACTGATTATATGAGCTGAAAGTTGTTTTTCATCCTCTGTAAGCCAAATAGACTAGCTTTGCTGTTTGAAAGGCAAAAATGGGCTTTTTCTTGTTTAGGCATGGTAAGGCAGCTTTATTTTTATAGCACATTTCATACACAGAGGCAATTCAACATGCTTTCCGTTAGTGAAAATAGCATGGACATTAAAATCAACGTGACAGCACAATTATATACACAAATTAATTTCAGATGGAATCAGAAAAAAAAAGTTGAAGGGTGAGCAGTTACAGTGCAGAAGGGGCAGCATAAGAGACAATCATTCAAAGTCTGATGAATACATGGAGGTTTTTAATTTGATTTAAAAGTCACTTGAGGTCATAAGGAAGCTGGTTCCATCTGTGTGCAGCACCGTAGCTAAAAGCAGCTTCACCCTGTTTGGTTGACACTGTTCAAGTTGACTGGTTTTCACGCAAATGGTGCCGTCCATCAGTCAACACCATGCCACATAACTGAAGGTCCATCAGTAATATTCTGATAATTATTAGAGTGCTTTTATTGGCCTTAATTAAATATATCACCACAATGTATTTGTTTTATTTATTTCAATTCTCGTTCAATTCAGTTCAGTTTATTTATATAGCAACAAATCACAGGAGTCGTCTGAAAGCAGCTTCTTCTTATTATGTGGAATAACAAAAAAACATAGGATAAGTTTAAAATGCAGGTCTTTGTGTGTATATGGACAATACATGTCATGCATCTTCCACTGAAGCGTGGGTACACTGCAGATTCACTTGATTTTCACTCTTTTTTAAATTTTATTTTATTTTTTTTATGCTCTGCTGCTTAAGCCGTGTCGGATGACATGTTTTTTTCCTCTGTAGTGCGTGGGCTGCCTGTCTCTGTGAGGGTTCTGTTCATGGAGTGCCTCATGGAGGAGAACGTGTCGTCTTGCGCAAGAAGGGGTTGCTGGCAGTCTGGTTCCGTGACAGAGGCCCCCTCATGGATCACAGAGCCCTGTGCATGATCTGCCTGTAGGGATGGATGGCGCTGATTTTCATTCACCAGCTGAAATAAAAACATATTTACAGTTTGCATTAATCTGTTTCAGCCATTAGTGTGTAAATCAAAATATTTTTACTTTCACAAATAGTTAATCTCATTTAAAAATCCTTTCAAAGAAAACAACCCTTCAGAAATGCCTCAATCAAAAATGATGATTATTAGGGCGGCTGGTCTAATCAGCTGTTTAAAATGTCTAGAATGAACCTTTTTTTCTGAGTTTTCAGCATATTTAAAATTTGGAAGAACCAATATATTCAATTTGGACAAAATGGACAAATAAAATTGTAAAATAAATGAGGAATTTAATTAAATAAAGATGCACAAACGATACATTTGTACAGGATACGATGCATCACACATTTCTTCTATAACAAATTTCTTGTATGATTTGTTTGTGTTTAGAGAAATCTGGGCACTTGTCTCGGTGTGTCTGAAGTGTTCACTTTGGGTGAGAGCTGTTAAATGGCCAATTGAATGCTCTGTCAAGCAGAACCTTGGTGTGACCCTATGACACACACACACACACGCACGCACGCACGCACACACTTGAACCGCATTGGCAAAGTCTTGCACAATCCTTTGCATGACCATCAATAGTTTGTGTATAATTAGCCCTGGCACCTCTCAGCTACTTAGAGAGAGTGATTGTTTTAGAAAATGGCCCCTGGGGTCCTGTTGACTGATTGGCCTGATGTGGTTTGGGGGAATAAGGGTAGAGGGCGGGGGACTGAGGGTCTGCAGCTGAAGGAGCAAGTCTGTTGCTGGCCCAGAGTTGTACGCTGCATTCCTCCTAAGCTGTTCTGGACTCTTGTCTGACAGTCGCTCTGATAATATCCCAGTCTGATAGAGCCGAGTCTGAGTTCTGTTCTGAATCACTCAGCTGGTGCAGCTAAAGGAGAAGTGGGGAGGTGGAGGGAGCTGAAAACACTGGCATGCAGAACAGAGCGACACACTAACAGCAGGAGCTCAATTAATGGCTGCAGTGTTTATGTGGAGATATGCAAAGTGTAAATAGAGTTTGTGTGGTCTGGTGGTAAACTCTCTGTTGGTGGGATGAGGTGTGAGAGTGTTTGTGTGTGTTTGTACTCACTCTCTTGCTGTTTATGAAGGGCAGCATCAATGCCCAGCCTGACCTCACCGGAACATTATACAGCAGTCATACCTGTGTCAGAACATCTCAAAGAAGCAAGCTGACAGGTAAACCGACTTCACTGTAAAACCTAAATCTTTGTTTCAACCTAAAACAATCGTTTCAATTTACAACTTTGTTTTCCAAAGATCGGCATTGATTTGGTTAATTTAGTGATGAGGGTTAAGCCCCTTTGGGTGTTTTGAACTTTCAAAATCGATGAATTAAAACAATTCGTTGTGTAAACCTTTAGTGTCAGTTGAGTTAATTTGCATCATTTAATTACCCAAGCAGCTTAGGATAACTGGTCTGTTTAAACCTAATTACAATAGTATGGTCATTTGCATGACATTTATAAAATGTGTTAATGAAAAATAAAGTCAATTAAAAGTTAATTTGACGTAATTACAGGGACCTGTAGAACCACAGTTCAAAAACATTCTTTAGGGACGAAGTCAACAAATGTTGTTTGGTTGACAATATCTGAATTATCAGTTTTTATGTGAAAGTACCTCAAATCCAACAATTAAATTAAAAGGAGGCAGTTCCTTCTACCCGCCTGCCTACATGACCTCTGAAGTCAAATTAACACATAACTAAATGAGACACTGACTGTCAAACTTAAGTTTTAACAAGTCTAGATATTACTGGTACAACTTATTTAAAATAAGTTCGATATTACTGGTACAACTTATTTAAAATAAGTAAGTTGGGTTTTTGTAAATTGACATATTGTTTCCTCACATATCGAGTGCTGCTGAAGCTTTAACTCACTTAAATTCAACGTTTTCAACATTTACTATGAAATTAAGACATTTTAACCTATTGTTTTAATAATTTCTTATGATACTTTCTCCATTTTTTTAAATGACATAAAACTATGCTGAATGAAAAATAAACCGAAACTTGGAGACGCATATACTGCTGACTTAATGATTAATTTTTTTCTATCATTTGCATACATATTTAAGTATTTTGTGTGTAAACTGTGAGGTCTCGTATGACTTTTATCCAGACATAGCAATTAAGGCCAGTTCTTTTCCAAAAGGGCTCTTTGTTCAAACAAATTTTATTTATTAAACTCTAAAAGTGATGTTATGCTATGAAGTTATGTCTTAATTAACTTTGTGAAGTATGCTTGTGTTTCTGTTGGTTTTCACGACTTGTGTTCAAGCTTCACATCTTTGTTATGGTTTAGATCCTGCAACCTTTATCAAAGTTTTAAAACTTGTTTTGACTCAAGTGAAACTAGAATAAAATAAAAGAAAAATTCAGCGAGATACATAATTTGCCATTGTCGTCGTCGCCGTCGTCTTCCTCCGCTTATCCAGGTCCGGGTCGCGGGGGCAGCATCCCAACTAAGCAGCTCCAGACCATCCTCTCCCCGGCCACCTCCACCAGCTCCTCCGGCAGGACCCCAAGGCATTCCCGGACCAGATTGGAGATGTAACCTCTCCAACGTGTCCTGGGTCGACCCGGGGGCCTCCTGCCGGCAGGACATGCTCGAAACACCTCCCCATGGAGGCGTCCAGGAGGCATCCTGACCAGATGCCCAAACCACATAATTTGCATAAAACAAAAAGTATAAAACTTGTTTTAATTACTAAAAATTACAAAAATAAGTTATATTTTATTCATTGTATTATTGGAGAGTTTTCAGTTCTGTAACCAATTTATATTCATTGTATTTATAGATTCAAGCATTCATATGAAGTTCTTGTTTCAAGGTGACTCAGTCGACTTTATAATCAAATAAGAAGCAGAAATTTTTGCGTTTAATTTATTAAAATCCAGCAGCACAATGGAAGCTAAATTGGAGGAGTTTAGTCTTTTGTCCCTTCAGCTGTCCTGAACTTTTCTTTTTCCCGCTCAGACTGGTTGCACTCTCCCTGGCGACGACCGACCCTTCACCTCCTGCTGACCCATCACCTGCAGACACCCCCTAGTCTGCCTTTGAAGTTGCTGTTTACTCTAACGTACAGTAGGGGTTAATCACACACCTTGAGACCAACCTGGAATTCCATACAATGGATCTGCTGGCTTTTGTTGTTTGAGGGCTAAGAGAAGGATTAGAGATTAAAAGGCAGGCGGTGTTTGAGGTAAACAGCAGAGGACAATATTTTACCTGTTTAGTCAGCGGATGTGGATGTCAGACTTTTTGTGTGATACTTAGCTTTGTCGAAGGTGATGCAGACTGACAAGCTGCAGGTCGGATGTTTGTTTTCTTAGTTTTTAAAGTGGGATCAAGGTGAAAAGTCTCCTTCTACACATCATGGTGTTTAAAAACTTTTATTTTGTCAATATGACGACCAACTTTCATGAAAAATGAAAAAAATTTGCTAAACTGTTGAAAGTTCAATATGTAAGAATGAAGTAAGAATCCTGTGGTCAAACTTGGGTACTGTAGCCCAAGTGTGTCATTCCCGTTCTGTGGCTGTTGCCAGTTACGGATCAGCACCAGAAGATTCTAGATGATGAATGAAGAACCGTCATACACAGTACGTTGATGAGTAGATAAACACATTGTAACATCTGATATTAGCCCTTTTGGGTATTTTACGGTAGTCAGCACTTACTAGACTTATTACGGCAGTAGCTCAGGAGCTGGAGCAGATTATCCAGTAATCGGAGGATTGAAGGTTTAATCCCGGCTCCCAGCAGAGAATGCTGCTTGGGTGAGACACTTAACCCACCTTATCTGCCGGTGGTTGTCAGAGGGACTGGTGGTGCCTGTGCTCGGCAGCCTCGCCTCTGTTCCTCGCCCAGGGTTGCAGTGGCCACCATGTAGCTCATCATCAGCAGGGTGTGTGTGTGTGGGTGAATGACTGAATGTGTTGTAAAGTGCCTTGGGGGGCTATAGAACCCTAGAAATTGCTATACAAATACTTTTACGCTTACCATTACGGCAGCATGCCTCCAGAATAGGGAGCCTAAGTTATGCCAATCTTATTCTGGACTATTTGTTCCCTACTGCCAGAAAAATGAATGAGGCTCTATGGATTGATAAAGTCTTTTCTGATCCTGTTTGATATGTGCCATGGATTTGACATATGATGTTGTGAATTGTAAAGACACGTTCAACGCCATGAAAACTTTCATTTTTGACAGGCAGCAAAAGGTTTTGTGTGAAAAGACGTGGTGGACTACAACTGCTCGTCTCACAAAATTTACATCATCAAACCAGACAAGAAGAAGAAAAAATGGATGCGGGTTTGGTGAGCTTTGCATCATTCTTCCAGGACGAAAGAATGATTATTAAACATGAAGAATAAATCTGGTTACGTGGGAAGTGGCAGCTACGCTGGGGGAGAAGAGATTCTGCAGTGAGTATGCGACGTCTGAGTTGTAGTCTTTTTAATTACCAATTTTTACAAGCAAATGCATCTCAACTTATTTGAAGGACATAGTCAAAACAACTTGAATATTTATCATTTAAACTGAAGTAGGCCTACAACATGTGTGTGATTCAGGGTGTAAGGCAGGGGTCCACAATCCGCAATGAATCAGATTCCAACCAATCTGCCAACTAATGTTCCAATCTCCATCCAAGAGTTTAGCAGAAAACACAAAAACAAAACACCATTTATCTTCTTAATCTGACATATTGGTTAAAAAGCAAAAAAAAAAAAAAAAAATCCATTCAATCTTTCAGCAAACGGCAGCATCCCAGTGCTGAAAGGCGAGCTTCAACACCAAATTTCCCCTGATGGTTGAACGCTTTAAAGGAAAGACATGTTAATTGTAACAAGACGCTCCCTGAAGAACACGGTTATTCACATGCTAACTGTAGCTGAAGAACATGAGTTATAGCATGGCAAACTCTCATAAAAACCACAATTAGTTTTGGTGACAGCAGAAAGCAAAGCGTGGATATCAGGTGACGTGAAATCATCTGCAGCAGACAAATATTTAAGAGTTTGTCCCTAAAGAGAGACTGATTAAATAAGATTTATTATCTCTGTAATCAGGGGCTTTTTTCACTGAAAACCACCTGGAACCTGCTACTCCTGTGAAAAATAATACCTAGTCTAAAGGAGCAAAGACAGAACTATTTGTTATTATTTTGTACTTTAAAGCTAACTGAACATTAACTCAAAGAAAGTCCGTAATAAAAAGGGAAATTTAGCACAACATGAATGTGTTTCCTGAGTGTTTTTCATACTTTTATGGTTTTAAAATTGACATTGTTAAGCTATTAAAGACATTTTGTGAGATAATAACCAAACATTATTAATTAGTTTTTTTTCAATGATAGATCCATAGGACTAATAATAGCCGGTTAAATGTTTTTAAATGCAAGTATAAATGCTACAAATATGCTTTTGAAGACAAATGTATTGTTTTCTCACTTCTGAAAAACCATGACTTCTAGTTTTAGGTGAAGAACTGAATATTTGAAGAAAAAAAAGTTGTACTTCTCCCCAAACTTTGGTTTTGGTAATTTTTCTGTAATTTGAGTAAAATGTCTTCGGAAGGAGTGGATAACTATCAAGGCAATAAACTGAATAACAAGATAATAAATGTTGATTTAGTGCAAAATAAATTTTTAAAGACATACTATGCAACTTCATCATATTTTCTAACCATTTTCTTGTGCTGGCAGTTTGCATGTTCACCCTGCATGCGGGGGTCACTCCGGGTTCTCCAACTTCCTCCCACAGACCAAAAACATGACTGTTAGGTTAACTGGTCTCTCTAAATTGTCCTTACGTGTGAGTTTGTGTGTGCTTGGTTGTTTGTCCTGTGTGTCTCTGTGTTGCCCTGCGATGGGCTGGCGATCTGTCCAGGGTGTACCCCACCTGCATGCCCGGAGACAGCTGGAGATATGCACCAGGCTGCGAGGATAAGAAGGTAAAGAAAACTGATGAATGGCTGGATTTTCTTGTGCCAATATGCACTAAAGATCCTTTACAGGGTTAACGAATTGTCTCTTCAACCCCTCCGCCATCTGTGGCCAAAATATTGCATTTGCAACTTCAGAGTAGCGGACTGGTCTCTTTTGGACTTAAGGTAGTTTTCGAGGTAACTCGGCCCGGTGCAGCTCGGCCTGACCAGTTTCCAAGGGCAGGGTTTGGTATTTTCCCTCTACTTCCTCCAATATTTTAGTCCGTGCTCCGTCGAGGTACCTATCAAGGCAGAGTCGGGCTGGCACCGTGATTCTGGCCGCTGATTGGCTAGGGGGCAGAGTCGCTGGTTGCGCTGGAGTTTCTTGCCTTCTACTTCACTGCCTGCACCCATTTCCTGGTTCAGATTCTGACAAAAAGCCATAAAACTGAGCTAAATGTCCAGCAACAGCACAATTTTTCAGCAGAGTTGTGTTTCTGTAGAGCATACGGGTTAGCGTACGCTGTTAACTGATCACCTCATGCTATTTTGAGTAAAAAATGGATGCACCCCTCTGCCCCGCAAGTCAAGCAGTTGTCCCTGCTTCTTCCCCCCGCACCTATGAGGGGCGTAACCATTTTCTGTCATGGACCTGGCATGGGAACCATGCTGTACAGAGCTGTTTAATGCTGAGTAGTGCCCTTCAAAAGCCATCTTTAGTAAAGTGGAGCTGACATGCTGGCGCTGCAGTCTGCTCCCAGCATGTTTTCTGCATGTTTTGGACTGTGAACTGTGCTGATTTGTTTGATTTAGTGATAAATCCCTCTTGTAGACACTAATGAAGGCTGATGAGACGTTTCAGCTGTTAAATTAAGGTGATAAAAACACTGGGTCAATAACGCACTCTGGGGTGCTAAAAGCAAGCCAAAACTGCATGGTTTCCCTTTAAACTCTCCTCTGGACAACATGCCAACACTGTTCACAGAAATGTTTCTGCAATGTAAGCTAATATAAAAGCTGTGTGCTACTGATGTTCCTCCTAGTGAGAGCAATAGTTGCATCGTTGTCCTCTTCCATCAGGATCTTCAAGGAGGAGCTGCAGAATTAGTGCCTGCACAGTAACCTCTACTAGCTCCACTGGTGGGATCCCAAGGCCTTCCCTGGGTCGTCCTGTGGGTCTCCTGCCAGGAGGAAATGCATGAAACACTTCCCCCAGGAGACAACCAGTAGGCATCCTGACCAAATTCCACCTCAGCTGTCTCATCTTGACCAGGAGAAGCAGCGTCTCTGCTCCAACAAACTGTGAAAAACAATCCTACTGCAAAAATGCACTGTTCAGGTAGTTTAATTCAAAACGACTTGAGAACTGAATCACTTTATAAGTTCTCTGCATATCCAAATATCCTCCGTGATCCCCACATAGAGAGAAACGGGACATTCAGTAAAATTTGGTCAACCTTTCACTGCAACACAAATACAGAATGCTTTTGTCATGGGTGACAGAGTCATGCACATAAGGAAACTATGTACTTTAGTCACTTCATCACCAGAGCTTTTAAAAATTTGAGGGTGAATCATGTTATGACAATATTTACTCTGGACCACAGCCTCTCACATATTGTGCAATGAAACAGGAAATTCATGGGAAGAGAGGAGGGAGTGTAGCTGCACACTTTTTAAAGTCTGTTGATAAATCGTTCACGCTGACCAAAACAACTGGTGAGCAACCGATGAGGAGCACTGACACGGCTCCTCCACACCTGTTGTCATTTTCTGCTTTTATTTTAGATTCTGGGATTTGCCAGCACCGTTTTAAATAAAACTTACTCGTAAAGGGATTCTATTTGTAACTTACTTACTTTTGATTATGAGAAACAAATGGCGGAAACTGAACCACAGACAATGTTAGTTGCTGCTTTTTACAAGTTGTCTAACGCAAGCAGGTGATGAAGGAAGCACCAGGAAGCTGATTTGCTTGACAGCATGAACAATGAATTTTTATATATATGCACCATGGCGCGATTCAAAAGTCTCTTAATTGTTTTCTTATCCATTCAGAATTAGTTCTTTTGCCGTGGGTGTGCAGCCATGTGCAGAGGGACTCATCAGGAGGCGTATCAGAGCTCATTCAACCCAAAATCTATGGATTGGTTTAAATGGACATGATCTGTGCGGACACACAAACATGCAAGTGTTAAAATATGTTGTTGATTTGGTGTTGATATTTATGATTTCATGTTCTAGGAAATATTTAAAGCTGCATTTTTTTAGCTTGTTTAAAAATCAACACCAAGAGCAGCATAAAGACAGAAATGGAGCTACCGGTTACAGAAGGGATTGCTCATAAGGAGTCAGTAGGGATTATTCCTAACCTGTAACAGACTTAGTTGCTCTTTAAACGATGTCTTCATCGTTCCCACCCTCTCGCTGGAATTTGATGACAAACTTAGTTTAGCCAGAGCAGCTTCTGCTTCTTTTGGCTTTAAAAGTCCCATTTGTCATCACATACTGCTGAAATTCATCTCTGCATTTTACCCATTCCCGGGGGTGGGTCAAATGCAGCTGTGGCTGCGCTCTGGAACAAAGGCAAGAGTCAAGTGGATGTCTAGATCTAAGCGATTTTTTAATTTGACATAACTTTTTCACCTCTTTTTTTCCATTGCGTTGCATTGCCTCCAGTTGGGTTTGAAAAGTGAGGAGCCCAACCAATATGGCTACGACGCTGTTACGTTCTCCAGCCCCCAATGAGGAGTCTAAGTATTCATGTCAATGGGAAACTCTGCCTGGCCTGCTATACTGAAGCCAATGCTGAAGTGACAAAAACTGGTGCAAAAGCCCATATTAGGTTTAATGGGTCGAGTTTATCATCATGACAACTCTGAGAGAGATGTTTTACGTTGTAACTGATCCGTTTAGATGAATTAAATAATTAAAGCTTGAAATTATGAATAATTAGGGTTGTGTCCTATTGATTGACAGGTAGCAGATGAGCTGTCAGTGCTAGCACTAGCAGCTTGCCCCCCTGAGGTAAGGCCTCAACCTCTACCTCACAGAGGGTCGCAGTTGCTCCACCTCAACTTTCTGGCTAAAAGCGCTCGCCAACCTCTGTTAGCTTCTGTTAGCTCAGTGTTCATCGGCACAGAGTTTGATGGCGGTCAATCATCTGTCCCCACCCTCACAGCCCCGCTTTCAGCTCCATTTTTATATTTTCAGGAGTGACGGAATGTGTGAAGTGGACAAGATGGTGGTGGTGGGAACCACCCACTGGGCTTCAGTACTGCTCTTCAGAAACCTACAGGTGACGGCGCGGAGGGTTCGTCCACTACGCATACAATCGATGGTGTGTATGCACAAACCTCTGGACAGATCTTACTAAAACTTTTTTAAAAAGTCAATAAGTGTGAACCTTTTGAAGTCAGTTTGATTAAAGATGGCCACCACAGCTAAATAACAACTCAAACATAACATATCTTACAGGTATTGGACTAAAACTTCTCGTGGTAGAAGCTAAGAATTTACCTTCTTTTTTCACTAACATGTCAAAGAAGATTTTGCTAAACTGTGCATAAATATATAATAGTTGCATTAACCTTGAAAAAATGCATATCATCCACATACTTTGAAAAACCAGTAGCATTACTTAACTCATCTAGATGCATCTCCTGTCTCTAATACTAAGTTTAATGGTTTTTTAGTCAGTTTTGTACATTTTGCACTGGCCTTTGTTGTGGGGCTGGGAGGGGACCATGTTGTTAATCTCTTGCCTTGTGTTTTGTTGATTTGTTGATGCATGCTGTGTAAAAATGTTCATTCAAATAAAATCATAGTCATAGATATAATAACTTAAAAAAATTAAACTACATTTAATATCTTCACCATTCTTCAGAAATATTGTCTAGACTTTATTTGCTTTTCAACCTGTAACACCTTCTCTTCACCGTTATTGTGACTAGATTATGTCATCAACCCAGAATGCATTGCACATGCAAATGATGGCTGTTTGAAGGATTTTCAAATAATTCCAAACATTTCCGACGTGCACCTTGTTGGCGTTGGTTGCTGCTGCCGCCTTGCAAGAAGAAGGTCTCTGGTTTAAATGTGCAGGTGCTTTGGTGAGAGAGTTGTCCCTGTAAACTGGGTGGGATTTCACAGCAGCACCGCCTTCATGTTGACATAAATTTGGTCATTAAAGGGAAGATCTAAATGAGGCACTCAGGTTTAAATATAGTTTCAGGGGGAGATAAAAACTAGCGAAACCTTAGTTATCTGCACTTCAAAGCAGTCAAATTGTCAATACTTCCACATGGCATTTCAAGTTGTGCCAGTTCTTTCATCTCTGTTCATGGTCCTTGAGGGGGGGTGGGGATGAAGCACTTAAATGGAGTCAGGAAGTTATTGGTACTGGTTGGGATGTGGGAGGACAAGCAGAAGGCTGCACAATATATAGAAACAAGCATCTTAAATCAGACATTTAGGCAGACCTCGTTTCTGTATCTTATGATTTAATGGCCTTTTTGTCAGATAATTCTTTCCTCTCCGCTTCAAATGAATGCCTCGAGCCAGGAAGAAATCCTGCAGTACTTCAGTGTTGCTAGAAGGAAAAAAAATCTGACAATACATAAACTTTAGGCAGCTTTTCTCACAGTCACCACTTCAGCTTTCAGCTGACACAACAAATCCTTCACATTTCCAGCCAAGGAGTTTCCTCCAAACCATTTCAGGGACAAAAGAAACTACAACAAAAAAAAAAAACAATAATAAAAAGTGCTGATGCAGCATGAAGGATAGTGTTTTCATAAGCCTTTGGTGCTGCTGCCACACAGGCCTGTCCGTTTTCTTTCCGTGGGATGAGGAGTTATCTTGGGGACCCATTGTGTGTCTGCTGGAGCTTTGACTGGGTCTAGAAGTGTTGGGGACACCTCTGCTGTGCATCAGTGCTACAGTATCAGATCCCAGAGGAAGGTAGTGGCTCCAGGGGGCCTGTCCTCCCCTCCGTTCCATCCTGGGCAGCTTCAGGGAAAGCAGACATGGAGACAGTAGGATGGGGAGGTGGAAGAAGGGGGGCAGCTTGGAAGCAAATGAGCTGAGGAGGTGCGGGGCTGGCTCTTGCCCTCTCGCTGACAGGATCTGGTCAATGTCCTGCCGCCGGGGGTCGCGGCCCAGCTTACGCACACAAACTTATCTTCAGTGCATCTGCTGGGCCGCCTGCGCAGTCAGGCTGTCTCCATAGTGGGCCACGAACATTTTCCTGCTGGGGGGGGGGGGGGGGGGAGAAGAGCGAGGTGGGAGGATTGAGGGAGGAGGGGGGTGGGTGGGGGGGGGGACAAAGGGGTGAGAGAGATTCATGAAGCATGGAGGAGGGGTGGGGTGGGGGGTGGGGTGTATGGGGGGGGGGGGCTAAATGTAAAACTGCCCCTTTAGAAGCCTGCCAAGTCACTGAGCTGCATGGAAAACACGAGCTGCCTCCAGGGTAACAGGACCACTTTTGAATTTCTACATACAAAAATAGCTCTGATGTCTGGCTGCGACCTCTCTGTTCTGCGTCCATCACTTTTAAATTCCCACACTGCCAAAAAATTAAAAAAATCATTTTAATCTTAATAAGAGTCGAGAAAAACCTAATTTAAATTTAAAAAATAAACAAATAATGGAGAGCGGAGAGTATTTTTCATTCCTTCTCTTCTCCCGGATGGAAGTGACCTCTTTGTGACCAGTCGTGTAGATCTCAACTGAGGTTCCCTCGGTGAGCCATTTCATCATTTAAACTGTGCAAGTTCCAATTCTCATGACCTAATGCATTGTAGAATGCCTAAAATGTGCTGCTTGTGTTTTCTCTTCTCTCCCTCAGTCCCTTTTCTCATCCACAGCAACAGTGGGGATTGCAGGACGTCGAAGAGCCTGGTAGTCCTGGTGCTGAGGCGTGACATGCCACACATATCCCCAAGAAGACCGGAAATATCATACCAGTGTTACATAAGATGCATCCCGACCATGTAGAATTGTTACAACTTCTTGCACCTGCAAAGAAAACCTAGTTTATCAAAGTTTTGACTTTTTGAACTTTCTTGCTTTTTTTTCTTAGGGGCTCGTCCGGGATGTTGATGTTGGTCTTGATATTGATTAAGTACTTGTTTTTGTAGGTATATTTGCTCATCAGGGAGCTGTTAAATTGTGATTTTGTTTGTCCAAGATGTTAACACTTTATTGTTGTTTGTTACATTTTGCTTTTTGTTGAACGTAGTATCTGTAAAAGATCAAATATATTCATACTTTTAAGTTTAGTAGTATTCAGGTACTTAAAAAGTAACTAAACCCCAAAATAACTTTTTTTTGCTAATTATCTCATTCACTGCCAGCCGTTTGCTGATCGTTAAAGGCCTTTGCTGCCAGCGTTTCTCGCTGTTTTTACTGTTTTTTTAAGAGTGACAGAACGTTGCGCGCTAGGATGATGTTGACGCCAAAACAACCAAAACGAAGAGAAGACTCACCTCTTATATCAGGAAGAATCCGCGTTTTTCGAGCGTTATCCGTTCTTTCATAATCCGATGTCGAATTGTGATCGGAAAACTCTTTTCCGGTTCGCACCTCACTTTTTTTTTACAGGAGCGGCCCAAAACGATCTCCTAACACATGGATTTTCTGCTTCCTGATCATGTGACGTGTGACGTAGGGGGATGAAGATTGGCTTTAGAGCTGAGATGTTTGTTCTCTCAGCGCGGGGGCTCGTTCCGATGCCCAAACAGTAAATAAAATGCAAATGACGACTTTAGTCATCATTGACAGTAAACGGTTGAATCTAAATGCAATCTTTCTGTTTCTGTGCATTTTTTTACATGTTTGTCTAAACTTGATTAAATCTAGAATCTAGGTCTAAAAATGTCTTAGTGCTGCCCCCTGTGGCAGAACAGCGGCTACTGCATCTTAAACTTGTGATTGACTGGGGCTGGTACAATTTCACATCATCGGTACAGTCTCCTCCCACTCCCCCTCCCTCCCAGGATGGAAATTCCCCACACTTGGCCATGCCAATCTGTACCTCCTGGCAACGCCCACTTTCATGGCATTTTTCAAATCTTGACTAGGGGTGGAGTTACATTTTCTGATGGTGTGCAGTCCCTCTTTAAAAATTAGGAAATGATTTACACAAAATCTCAAGGCTAGAGAAAGAGTGAATGCAAATACATAATTTAAAGACATTTTTATCTTTATCGTTTTGGTTTGTGTCTTATGATCATTAATATTTTGATGTATTTTTGTGAAGCACTTTTTTTAGTGAAAGGTGCTATGTAAATAAACTTTACCTAAATACTATATGCATACAACAAGGACAAAATCCAACAGACTATTTGTGAATCCTTTAAAAAATAGTATACTTTTTCGCATTTTAGAAAATTGGCATGCCAGAAAGGAAAAAAAATTCTATTTTCTCTTTAATTTTTATTGAGATTAAGCAGCTTATTTCAGAATTCATTAAGTCTACAAATTTTTGATGACGAGGCATTAACACTGTATATTTAATTATGATTCTGTGCTTTCTGATGTTTATGCAATAAAAAATAACTTTTTTCCACAAAGTGCCCCACAACCAATGTTTACCTGTAATGTTCATAGGCAAAAAAAAAAAAAAAAAAAAAAAAAAAAATCCAGCGATTATTGGTTTACAAAAACAAAGAATTTCTAAATTCATATTTTAACAACACCTAAATATACAGATTTTAACTAATTTAGAAGTTTTATAAAACAATTATTTCACCACCATATGAATACAATTTCTAATTCTCTCATTTACAGGGCAAAAATACAATTTTTTTGCATATTTACACCTTTTAAAACTGTGATTTCATTAACCGCCTGGGAAATGTTCAACTCACTATCAAACTTTAGCAGCTCTGCAGCAAAAACATTTATAAAACAAGTGAGGAAATATAAAAGTTGCTTCTTGTCTTATAAATTCATCTTTAGACCTTTTAAATGATAAAGTTTCACAATTTTCTGTTAAAAAAAGAGCATAAGTCATCTACATTTTGACCCTGAAATCCTAAAGCTGCCGTAGATCCTTGGAGGCCCATGTTGCAACGGACCCGACCATGTGACAGCTCCTACACACTCAGCTCCGCTCATCTGCTCCTCATTGGGTGATCGGTTAAAGCGGGACCTTTAGCACAAGTTAAAACCCTCCAATGGGTGTTTACGAGTCAAGCTTAGGTCGTGTGACCTCAAACATGCAACTGTTAGAAAGTGAGAGAGGGTCAGCAGAGCGAGAGATTCATTATGGTGTGTTTAGAAGCTTCTTTTGTTGAGAATGCCTGTGTTTTTGTGCGTTTTATGTATACAAATCACCTTATAACACATGTGACACAAGTGTGACACAACTGGTTACAAACTCACATAAAACTGGTGAATTTATGAAAATTTTTTACTTTTTCTGTTTAGTGATGGCGTTTTCTGGGAAATAAAAACAGAGGAGAATAGATGACCTCCTTAGTGCACATTCTGTTCTGCTTTGGCTGTGATTCCCAAGGTTGACAGTCTAGTGTGTGTGTGTGTGTGTGTGTGTGTGTGTGTGTGTGTTGCCGTGCCTGGCACTGTGTCTCCTCTGGCTCACATGCCGTTGACCCTGCCATGTACTCTCCTCCTACTATGGGCGAGGCTTGGCGGTGCAGCACGTAGCAACACTGTGCTAACACTGATATGTGCACACGCAGAAAGGCGTGTGCACTGGAGCCAAAAGACACAAACACACACGCCCACACACACACAACAGCAGAACAAGGGTTGAGATGCATTTTAAAGTTCAGAATCAACTCGTTTTCCCTGCACAAAACCTTAATTGCACTCTTTCATCAGGCTTCGTGTTGTTTATGCATGAGACAATAGCTTTAGAGCTGCCAGACAAAACATCATAATAGGCTCAATAATAATGAGGTGTAAAGAAGTCAGCATAGGTCACATTTCTTCTCTTCTTCGTTATTAATTGCTTCAATGACGGGAAGAATTCAAATAAAAGTCATTCCTCTCCTTTGTCTCGCTCCTCCATTAGCATCACCAGACACTCTCTAGCACCGATCTTATAAGTGAGACGAATATTCCCAAGTGAAATGAACTGCAAGGTATGTGCAGCTACATTCCTGAGAGCGTTTTGCTCTGATTTAAAGCCTCGGATCTTAGCTGGTTTTGAAAACCTACGTTTTCCTATGTGAAAAAGGCCACGCCATCTCCAGTTCCAGCGCCTGATTGTATCTAGCCACCACTTTGTCTCTCACCCACTCAATTCCAAATGAATATAAATGAGTGTTTTCATTGTGAGGCAGAACCAAAAACAGCAAAGTATGTTAGCAATAACACTGGCTAATACTTTTAAAAAGAGCTAAGTCTTGTAAAGGAAAACAAAAGTAGGAAATTCTTGGGGGAAAAAAATGTTTTTCATGTCTACATTTGGCTTTTGGTGCAGACTGCAGAAAACATAGAGGACAAGAGGGACAATGAGGACGAGCATTAGCTGTAAAACGAGACTCCAGGTCAGTAATTAATGTCGACAATCCTGCAGCATTTGACACTTTTTGCTTTCAATTTTGTTTTTCCTTTTCAGCTGTTGAATTACTCACAACATCCTGCAAAAAAAAAAACATGCACAAGAGAAAGACGGCAGCATTCCTTGACCACAAACTTTACAAAGTGACTAATAGGAGGGAGTGCAGTATGGCAAGCCAAATGAGCATTTATTCTGATATCAGGATATCAGCCAGAATTGTCA
Organism: Nothobranchius furzeri; assembly: GCF_043380555.1. Lineage (NCBI taxonomy): Eukaryota > Metazoa > Chordata > Actinopteri > Cyprinodontiformes > Nothobranchiidae > Nothobranchius > Nothobranchius furzeri. The sequence continues at coordinate 48,868,273 of NC_091751.1, read as the reverse complement.
TGAACATGTAAGCCATTTCTGTCCACTAGTTAACTAGTTAGACATGTTTGTGTCAACTAGTTAAATATCGAGGGTGAAAATGTGCCCAATAGTTAACTAGTGACAGCAGAAATGCGCACTAGTTAACTAGTGAACACATTTAGGCTTCAGTAGTTAACTAGTTGACACAAAAACTGCTCACTAGTTAACTAGTAAAAGCAGAAATGCATAGCAGTCAGCTACTTGAAGGTATTTGTCTCACTAGTTAACTAGTGAGGGTCAAAATGTGCACACTAGTTAACTTGTGGTAGAGATAAATGCGCACTAGTTAACTAGTGAACATATTTTGGCTTCACTAGTTAACTAGTTGACACATAAATGGCTCACTAGTTAACTAGTAAAGACCAAAATGCATACCAGTCAGCTAGTTGAAGGTTTTTGTGTCTCACTAGTTAACTAGTGATGGCCAAAATGTGCACACTAGTTAACTTGTGGTAGACATAAATGTGCACTAGTTAACTAGTGAACACATTTTGGCTTCACTAGTTAACTAGTTGTCACATAAATGGCTCACTAGTTAACTAGTAAAGGCCAAAGTGCATACCAGTCAGCTAGTTGAAGGTTTTTTGTGTCTCACTAGTTAACTATTGATGGCCAAAATGTGCACACTAGTTAACTAGTGAAGGCTTAACTCCTAACTAGTTAACTAGTTGGAGTAGGTCAGTGCCACTAGTTAACTAGTGAACCATTAATGGCTCACTAGCTAGCTAGTTGATGGCAGCAGGCTCACTAGTTACCTAGTTGATGCATCCATTGTCCAAACTAGTTAACTAGTGAGGACATAAATGTATACTAGTAAACTAGTTCAAGTCTACATTCACACTAGCTAGCTAGTTGCGCAGAATTCTAATTAGGAGGCGGAGAATTTCTCAAATTAAGACTCTCTATTGGCTCCCTGTGTCAAAATAAAATATGACAACCAATCACAGTGCAGAATTTCGTAAAATCCCACCCCAAACATTTGCATGCGGCACACAAGTTAACATGCTGGCCAGAGGAACCTCAGCTAGTGAACTAGTAGTGGCTTCAGTGTGACACTTACATGTAAACTTGTGAAGGCAGAACTGCTCACTAGTTAACTAGAGAGGGTACAAATGTCCACTAGTTAACTAGTGAGGTGCAAAATAAGTGTCACTAGTTCACTAGTGGGCCCCAAATCGCCCACAAGTTAACTAGTAAGGTGCGGATATGCTCACTAGTTAACTAGTGAGGTGCAGATTTGCTCACTAGTTAACTAGTGCACCCTAAAGCGCCCACTAGTTAACTAGTAAGGCGCAAAAAAGCATCACTAGTTAACTTGTAAAGTGCAGATATGCTCACTAGTTAACTAGTGGGCCCCAAAATGTCAACATGTTAACTAGTAGGGTGCGGATTTGCTCACTAGTTAACTAGTGAGGCACAGATATGCTCACTAGTTAACTAGTGATGTGCGGATTTGCTCACTAGTTAACTAGTGAGGTGCAGATTTGCTCACTAGTTAACTAGTGTGCCCTAAAGCACCCACTAGTTAACTAGTAAGGTGCAAAAAAGCATCACTAGTTAACTTGTAAAGTGCAGATATGCTCACTAGTTAACTAGTGGGCCCCAAAACGCCAACTAGTTAACTAGTAGGGTGCGGATTTGCTCACTAGTTAACTAGTGAGGCACAGATATGCTCACTAGTTAACTAGTGAAGTGCGGATTTGCTTACTAGCTAACTAGTGAGGCGCAGATTTGCTCACTAGTTAACTAGTGAGGTGCGGATTTGCTCACTAGTTAACTAGTGAGGTGCGGATTTGCTCACTAGTTAACTAGTGAGGTGCGGATTTGCTCACTAGTTAACTAGTGAGGTGCGGATTTGCTCACTAGTTAACTAGTGAGGTGCAGATATGCTCACTAGTTAACTAGTGAGGTGCAGATATGCTCACTAGTTAACTAGTGCGCACAAGACGCACACTAGTTGCTGTTTTTGGAGCAATCTAGTTTACTTGTTATGTAAAAATGTGTTCTTACTAGTTAACTAGTGACAAATTTACCTTCACTAGTTAACTAGTTGACATATTTGGCCTTTCTAGTTCACTTGTAATGGGACAGGAAGCACTCACTAGTTAACTAGTGAGCATATCTGCATTATAATTTTTTCTCACTAGCTTATAGAGGGCAAACTGAGCCTTACATGTTAAGTAGTGAACACAAAACACTGTCACTAGTTAACTAGCTGCAGAAAAATGCCCCTAAAACTAGTAAATTTGTGGAATTTGAATAAATACACACTTGGCTGGCATTCTGTGTAACATGTTAACTAGTTCGACCGCTGTACTGCTCACTAGTTAGCTAGTGAGCAAATCCGGCCTTTACATGCAAATGAAGAAATGCAGAACAGCTATGTGATTGGTCCATGTAGGACTGAGAAACAGAGAAAGTATGGCGGACTCTGTTCAGGCTGTTCTAAGAGAAAATTTGATAAACTAAGATCGTTTGAGCACATAAATATGTTTTGACGATATTTGTAGCGAGAAAGTTGTGGTGTATTGCTGTAATCTTTGTTCAGTTAACGTGTGCAGTCTTTAGTTTTCAGTTATTAGTCTGAAAAAGCCTGGAGGCGGAAGGCAGCGGCAGACAGCATGTCTGTTTCTGTTGACAGGAAAGTGCAGAAACTCCGCAGAAATCTCCGTCAGATATATTGTTTCACATTTGTACGGAAGCGACAAGTTTATAATAATAAAAAAGGCTCTATTTTACATACGTTGCTGTAAAGCCTCCAGCACTCATAGTGTTTTAAAGGTATATATTTGCGAGGAGATGTAGGACCTAGTGCCAGTGGTCTAGTGACTAACGCGTTCGCCTGCAATGTTGAAGTTCGCGGGTTCGATACTGGATCATACACTTTAGTTGTGTACATTATTTCACTTTTCTTTTGCATAATTTTTGTATTTATGTCAACAAGAAACAAAATACGTAACGGATTAGTGGGCAGAGTTACACACACACACACACACACACACACACACACACACACACACACACACACACACAAAACATGTTAACAAGTATTTTATGAGTATGAATCTGATTATTGCCGACAGTCGATATTTAAGCATGTGTGTCCCCCTTCCTCAATCCATCCTCGCAAAATAAAATCATCGGCACAGCACAGCAGGCTTTCTCTTGATCCAGAACTAGCACTTCGAAATTGATCATGTCCGCGGCCATCTGCTGCACAATCAGCTGCTCGCATCGCGGGAAACATTGAAAACAGCTTCATGAACTGAGACACAACAGGGTTAACATCAACAAAAAAATCCACAAATAAATCTAAATAATTAATGCCATTTCCGTCTTTTTCGTTGAAATATACAAATAGCAGATCATAAATCTAGAGCAGAAAAAGCTGCTGCAGGAAGCAGGGTTTGTAGTTATTCATGCACCAATTCATCAATGTGATTATTGATCAAGATCAGGTAAACTGATATTAATGTTGCAACATTTCATTTGATCATCTGAATGATACCACACAACTGAATGACCTGTTGAGTCTCTGCATATTCAGGTATTTACTACGGAAAACAAACAACAGCAGGCAGCAGCAGGACTCCCCATGTTATTTCTCGGGTCGCTGGCCCGCGGTCGTCGGGGCCGCTGCGGTCAGCTCTTAGCCGGGAAGCCCTCGTTCGGCTGCGTGGGCTGCTTCACCGTGGACCAGCTCCCAGCAGCCGCTGGTCGGGCAAAACGCTCTGGCTGCAGCTCCGATCAGACCCTACCAACACCTCGCCACAGACAGCACCGCATTAAAAGCCCACAATTACGACCCGCTCCCCAAAGTTACAGTTCTCAAGCACTGATGAACACATACATAACCCACAACAGCTATGAAATGTGTGTTATTTACGGCAAAAAGGAGATATTTTTCAAGCCGACGTGCCAGTGTTAACCGCAGTTGGCTTGGAAATGTGCTGATTTTATTATTTTTGTCAATTAAAATCCCCCTTGTTTGCTCTTACGTTTTACGAAAACGCAATATTAATTAAAGCACGTGTAACCCAGAAGCTAGAACCTTAATGAGGTATTAACTAATTGGCTTACTAATATGATCCATCCTCAATTTAGATAAAATATAAAATATAAATTAAGGAAATTAACAATACTAATTAATAGATATCTAATTAACTAATAGATAATTTCATAATGAATTATTGGAAGGGTGAATAACTAAAATAACGAGTTTAATATTAAACATCGGTTAAAACAAGAATCTTGAACATCCCTAACAGAAACAGAAGAGGAAAGCTGTATACTATTGGTCCAGGTGGGAATCTGAAATTTCATTGGCTGAGAGAAATAAGTCCCGCCTCCGCGAAATAAAACCGTGCGACGCAGCTGAGCGAGAGGAGAGACAAACGGCTGTGCAGCACGCAGATACAGAAAGCAAAGACTGAGCGGTTAGAGAGAGAGAGAGAGAGAAAAAAACAACGGTCGAGGCCGTGAAGAACCCTGATTTGGGTGCCGCATAGATAGAGGGAGAGGCGGACTTGACTCCTTCTAATAAGAGCTAGGAACTTGGAACCAACGCGGTGAGTAAAGAAAAAAGAAGAGAAAAAGCTAACGATGCAACTTAAAAAAAAAAGGAAACTTAAATAGCTTATCAAATTAATTCCATTCTTATAGATTTGTGTGGAGACGACAGAGTGAACCAATCCTCTGTAGGAGGGAACCGTTGGAGCGCGTTGGTGAGTGAATGAGATTAAATTCAGTAAATTATTAAATTCAAAAAGCTAATTACAGCAACCGAGGTGACAGCAGTGGGCTGCTAGACGTTAGATCCCAGGAGTTAACATCTCAAACTACCAGTTAACGGTGGTAGGGCATATAGGAGTTAACGGCTCAAACCGCCAGTTAACGGCGGTAGGGCATATGGGATTCCCAGGAGTTAACGGCTCAAACCGCCAGTTAATGGTGGTACGGCCTAGATGTACAAGGTCCTCAGGGCGTTATAGCTAACGCCATAGAATTAGCAATGCGTCCCTTAACCAAACATTTAATAATAAAAAAAATAGATAAATAAAAATAAATAAAAGCTAACTGATTAGGGAGGAATTATTTTACAAAGGTGGACCAAAGGACCAGAATTTATATTTTGTTGAATTTTGTTATAGAACATTTTATTTATTTATTTATTTATTTATTTATTTATTTATTTATTGTGTTACAGATATACAAGGTGTCACAATGCTGTATAGAAACACAATTAAATGTATCCTTGTTGTCATGAATGTATTTCTTGTTGAATAGTGTAGAGTAATAGAATCTAACTGAGCCTATTGAGCTGAACAATTGTTGTCATATGTAATTATATTTCCAGAGCTACTGAGAATTATTTTAATAGACAATCAAATTGATGTTATGTTAGTTGAACTGTGAACCCAAACATGATTGGCTATGCCAATAGAGTGAAGCATTTGTTTAAGTCTGTAAGACTTTATGCTGTGATGTGACGAGAAGGGTCGATGCCAACTCGCTAACAGTCCTGTTGTTTACAGGCTGGTTTTTTTTTTTTCCTTGGGTTTGATCCCGACTCCTATGATCACTCACTTGGAACGAGAACTGGATTTCTTCCTGACGAGGGAGATGGCGAGCCTTAACCACTGAACGAACCAGGACATCTCAAGTAACTGAAGAGCAGACTGCTCTCTTCTGTGAACAATCTCAACGGTGTGGTAGGAAAAAATCGCACCACCGGACTCTGACTTTCACCCCAAGCGTGGGGATTTGACTTGACGCCGGCTGACTTGTGACTCATATGATCAAATCTCATACCGACCATTTTACTATTGTCGATTGTTTTCATCTGTTTTTATGTGTTATCTTTATGTGTTATATCTCCCATTATTATTAAAATTTAGTATATAAACCGTTTCATGCTATACCCGTGACTCCAGTCATTCTTAAACAACCTCCAATTCTCCCCGAACCTAATTATTGGCCCATTTGTTTATTTTTTCTTTTAATTATCTTATTGTATCCTGTAATCCGGTTACATAAAACTTGGCGAGCCAGCCAGGAGAATTGTAGAGTTGTTACCTTAGCTAACCATTGACTGACATCATAAGAGTGCCTGGAGGTCACAGTGGTTTGCCATTTTGGCATTATTGGTACTTTTGAGTGTTTTAAAATGGAAGTTGTGAAAACAGAAAAGGTCAAAGTTTCAAATGCTGTTTTAATCAGTGGGTTAACTGATACAGACCTTGATAACGAAGTCTTTGGGTTTATGGAAGGATTCGGACCAGTTAACAGGCGCATTAAGTTACCAAACTGTGATCAGATTATTGTGGAGTTTCAACATGAAGCCACTGTTAAGGAATTAAAGAAACAATGTTTACCCTATGACAAACCTTGTACTAGGAACCCAGATGTTTTCTTTCATATTCAAGACCTAGCCAGCGCGTACAGTCTAGAAACTAGCACATCTGCCACTGATGCCTATCTGTCAGAGCTCAGGGACATAGCTGCGCGTAGCAATCAATCATTTAAAGACCTTCTAATGGAGGAACTGGCAAAAATTGGGGAATCTTTAGGAAGGGATACCCATGCATCTGAACCAGTCACTGAACCAGAGCCAATGCTCCATAGTGACCAAGTTACATATTCCCTGCCTTTAACACCAGAAGTTAACTATATGAACAACTCAAAGGACAATTGTCCACCTACAGAGACTGGAAAACAAAACCCTTGCATTCCACCAAATCTTTTAAACACACCTGAGGTTCAGCGAGTTATTGTGGAACACATTGTTAAAAGCAGTGAGGTTATCCCTCCGCCTACTTCACAATACAGACTAAAACCGTTCTCAGGGCGAGTTCCACACCCTTCTTTTGAAACTGACTATGATACTTGGCGTAGTAGTGTAGTGTTATGCATAAATGATCCTTCACTCACCAAGTCCCAAATTGTACGAAGAATCGTGGAGAGTCTGTCAGCCCCAGCAGCGAGCATCGTTAAAGCTCTTAGTCCAAAATCCGACCCGGAAACGTACCTTGAACATCTCGATTCAGCTTACGCAGCTGTCGAAGACGGCGACGAGCTCTTTGCTCGCTTTTTAAACACAAACCAGGACAGTGGTGAAAAACCTTCCGATTACTTTCAGAGGTTATACACCTTGTTAAACCTAGTTATTCAGAGGAATGGAATTTCCTCCAGTGACGCCGACCAGCAGCTGCTCAAGCAGTTTTGCAGAGGCTGTTGGGACAGCTCGCTGATTTCAAACCTGCAACTCGAACAAAAGAAAGACAACCCGCCTCATTTTACAGCACTTCTCCTCAAACTGCGCACTGAAGAAGACAAACAGGCTACTAAAGCAGCACGCATGAAACAACACTTAGGGGCACAACGAACTAGAGTGTATTCAAATGTGCAAACAACATGCTCTCAGAGTAAAAACACTTGTGAACTGGAAATAGATGATAACTGTGATGACTTACGCAAACAAATCGCTGAGCTCAGGAGCCAAATTGCACAGCTTAAGGTTAACAACACAGATAAAAAGGCAAAGAAAACTCAAAAAGAGTCAAAACCCCGTGTGGGGACTAAAATTCCAGATGAGCCCAAACAGATTCAGCAGATAACAGCAGTGGTGCCCAGACCAAAGCCTGGATACTGTTTTAAGTGCGGAGAAGATGGGCACATAGCTTCTAGCTGTAGCAACGAGCCAAATCCAGCACTAGTTGCAACTAAAAGACTTGCTCTTAGACAGAAGCAGCGCGAGTGGGAGATGTCAAAGCCAATTGCTCAGTCTCCTCCTTTAAACCGGTAGAAGCTCCTATCGTGGGACAGATAGGTGCTAAAGTAGAACCAAGTCCCTCTAAGGAAAGGACAGAGAGACTTTTTTGCAAGCCAGTTCATGCTCATTCAGTGCCAAAACTTCCCAAAAGATTAGTGGGTGGGCGATGCACAGCTACAGTCTCAGTTAACAGTGTTGAATGTAATTGTTTACTGGATTCAGGGTCCCAGGTAACCACCATTGCCAATTCTTTTTACCAAGAACACTTACCTGACCTCTCAATTAAACCCATCAGTAATCTGTTAGAAGTCGAGGGCGCAAACGGTCAAGCAGTTCCTTATTTAGGATACATAGAGATAAGTGTCACATTTCCAAAAGAGCTCGATCAGTCTGGACTTGAGTTACCTACCCTTGCGTTAGTGGTTCCGGATATAAGCTCAAACTCTGATACACCACTACTCATTGGCACAAACACACTCGATCCTTTGTATGAGCAATTGTCTGCCAATAACTTACCTGATTCCAAGGCACTCTCTTATGGGTACCAACACGTGCTAAAAGCCTTAGCAGTCAGAAAAAAACAAAGCAAAGATGGACGAGTTGGTGTGGTGAAGCTTCGAGGGAGAACCCAAGAAGTTCTCCCTGCAAATAAAAAACTGTTACTAGAAGGGTTTATGCAACCCAGCCAAAACAAGCATGAGCCTTATGCACTCATTGAACAACCCACCAATGGTTCTCTACCAGGGGGTATAATTGTAGACTGTTGCCTCATTTCCTTACCTTCACATGGTCCATACAAAGTACCTGTTGTACTAAGAAACGAAACTAACCATGACATCACATTACCCACTAACTGTGTGATCGCTGAGTTAGTTAAAGCCGATCGTGTTATGCCATATCCAGAACCTGACAAAAGTGATCAGAAAGTACTTGCGGCGTGTAGTTTGCAGCAACAGACTTCACCTTCAAACCCTCCTCTCAGTTTTGACTTCGGTACTTCGCCCTTGTCCGAAGAATGGAAAGGGAGGATCACCAACAAACTTAACACTTACTCCGATGTGTTTTCGCACCACGATCTTGATTTTGGTCATACACAACAGATAAGACATCACATCAACTTAAAAGACGAGACCCCATTCAAACAGAAATCTCGGCCGATCCATCCACATGATTATGAAGCCGTGAGAAAACATTTGGAAGCCCTCTTGGAAACCGGTATAATAAGAGAGTCGGAGTCTCCATTTGCCTCACCAATAGTCGTAGTTCGGAAAAAGAATGGTGAGGTACGTCTATGTATAGACTATAGAAAGCTTAATCTGCAAACCATTCGCGACGCATATGCCCTGCCTAACTTGGAGGAGTCCTTTTCTGCTCTCGCTGGATCACAGTGGTTTTCTGTGATGGACCTCAAGTCAGGTTACTATCAAATAGAGATGTGTGAAAAGGATAAACCTAAAACTGCTTTTGTTTGCCCGTTTGGGTTTTATGAATTTAACCGTATGCCACAAGGAATAACAAATGCTCCAAGCACTTTCCAACGGGTTATGGAAAAGTGTATGAAGGACATTAATCTGAAGGAAGTGTTAGTTTTCCTAGACGACTTGATCGTCTTTTCCAACTCCTTGGAAGAACACGAAACCAGACTTTCTCACGTTCTTGAACGGCTTAGAGAATACGGACTCAAGCTATCACCAGATAAGTGTCGTTTTTTCCAGACATCTGTGCGTTATCTTGGACATATAGTATCTCGAGATGGCATAAAAACCGATCCAGATAAGGTGGAAGCACTCAAAACATGGCCGAAGCCTCAGACTTTGAAGGAACTCCAATCTTTCTTAGGATTTACCGGTTATTACCGACGCTTCGTTAAAGATTACTCAAATATTGTCAAGCCACTAACATCTCTCACGGCTGGTTATCCACCCAAACGGAAAAACTTTAAAACACCACCATGTAGATCAAAGTACTTGAACCCCAAAGAACCCTTTGGGAATCGTTGGAGCCAAGACTGTGAGAAGTCCTTTCAAACTATTATTGAAAAACTTACCACTTCGCCAGTTCTTGGCTACGCTGACGCAAAACTCCCATATCTAGTACACACAGATGCTAGTACGACCGGACTCGGTGCAGCGCTATACCAAGTGCAAAACGGTGTCACACAGGTAATCGCTTATGCAAGTCGCGGTTTAAGCTCTAGTGAAACTAGGTACCCTGCGCACAAGTTGGAGTTTCTAGCCTTAAAGTGGGCCATAACAGATAAGTTTCATGACTATTTGTATGGGAACACATTCACTGTCATTACTGATAATAATCCGTTAACTTACCTCTTAACAACGGCAAAACTCGATGCAACGAGCTATCGTTGGCTAGCTGCGTTGTCCACCTATAATTTTGACATCAGATACCGTGCAGGTACACAGAACGTTGACGCGGATGGCCTGTCTAGGAGGCTGCATGATAAACCTGAAGACAACTCAAAATTCACTGAGGAATGCCAACGACTAGATGAGTTCCGATCTCATCTTTTATCCTCTGTCAAAGAAGTCGAGCTTCAACTTCAAGCCGAAGCAGTGAAGGCAACATGCCAAAAGCACATGGTCTTGGATGAGACTGATTCTCCTTGTGGTTTAGTTCAGTCACTTGCCATGTCTGCAGCGGCCATTCCAGACCTATTCCAGTTGGAAGACAATAGTGACAGTTTCTTTGCTGTGCCCAAGTATAACCATGCTGACCTTGTCTCCTTGCAGAGGAAAGATCCAACCATTGGCCGAGTCATTCAGCTGCTTATGACTGACAATAAACCGCCAACTGATACTATTGCAGAACCCCCGGTGGTTCTTAACCTTTTGAGAGAGTGGAAACGGTTTGAGTTTCAAAATGATTTACTGTACCGGAGACGCCAATTAGGACCAGAGACATCATTGCAGTTAGTCTTGCCTGATTCATTACGTTCAACAGTCATGCAAAGCCTACATGATGATATGGGGCATCTTGGGGTTGAACGTACGACAGATCTCATTCGGTCCCGTTTTTACTGGCCAAGAATGGCTAGTGATATCGAAATCAAAGTTAAAACTTGCGAAAGATGTATCCGTCGGAAGGCCCTCCCTGACAAAGCTGCTCCAATGGTGAGTATTACCACCACCAGACCTATGGAGTTAGTTTGCATGGATTTTCTCTCCATAGAACCAGACAGTAAGAACACTAAAGATGTCTTAGTGATTACAGACCATTTTACAAAGTATGCAGTGTCCATCCCAACAAAAGATCAGAAAGCCACCACCGTCGCGAAGAACCTGTGGGAACATTTTTTAGTCCACTACGGGTTTCCTGAGCGTCTTCATAGTGATCAGGGACGGGATTTCGAATCACGTACAATCAAGGAACTTTGTTCTTTACTTGGTATCCGTAAAGTCAGAACGAGCCCTTATCACCCTCGTGGCAACCCCGTTGAACGGTACAATCGTACATTACTCAGCATGTTGGGAACTTTACAAGCCACTGAGAAACATCACTGGCGCGATTTTGTAAAACCACTTACTCACTCGTACAATTGTACAAAAAATGACGTGACGGGATACTCTCCCTACGAGCTAATGTTCGGTAGGCAGCCTCGGTTGCCTATAGATATTGCCTTTGGGTTACCGCATTTGAACAAGCCCTCTATAACTCATTCTCAGTATGTTAAAGAACTGAAGAGTCATCTGGAACAGAGTTATGACATTGTCATAAAAAACTCTCAAAAAACAGCGAGGAAGAACAAAGAACGGTTCGACAGAAACATTCGTGAGTCCACACTAGGTGTGGGAGATCGTGTTTTAGTCCGAAATCTTCGCTTAAGAGAAAAGTATAAATTAGCAGACAAATGGGAGCAAACAGTGTATATAGTTCTCAAACAGATGGAAAACTTGCCAGTATACACTGTAAAACCAGAGAACAGAGAAGGACCCAACAGAACACTCCACAGAGATCTTTTACTGCCTTGTGGTTTTCTCTCTTCATTAGAAAATGAAACAGAACGCGTTACGAAACCTAGCAGACCTCATACAAGACAGAGTTCAGCCTTAGAACCTGACCCAGATGAGCCACTTGACGAAGAGGTAGATGAGTTTTATTACTCTGATCTTCCACAAGTGCTAAACCGACCATCCTATCAAATAGCGGTCACCTTGCCAAATAGGGAACTCATAGCAGATTCAGGACCGGTAAATAATATTCAACAACAAAACACACTATCCTTACACACAGGGGATCGCAAGGAACCAACCTTAGCTGGTAATGAAAATGCTGAATTGTCCTTACTTGACAAAGGCATCAACACCGAAACATTCTTACCTGACAGAATGAGTGAAACTGCGACATTCTTACCTGAAAGAGTGAAAGAAGCAGCAACATACTTACCTGAAAAAACGAAAAAAAACGAAGTATACTTACCTGACGTAGAAACGGGGGATGAAACTAACACAAACCTACCTCAATTGGATGGTGTCCTAAAGTCGCAGCAACGTGATGTAAGTTTTGAACCCATCATACACGATCAGACACATACATCTGAAAAGACCAAAGTCTTAGAGAATAGCTCATCAGCTCTGTCGGAAACAGAGAGCTCACTTCGTCCTGTCTCAGTTGAGAATCAAACCGAAACGGATGAGCATGATACTGTGCAACCAGAGATGTATGTCAGGAGATCTGAACGAAGTAGTCAGCCTCCTCAAAGACTAACTTACTCTCAATTGGGCAATCCACTAGTGACCGTAGTTAGGTCCCTTTTCCAAGGACTTAATAAAGCTTTTATTGACTCTCTTACTCAAGAAGTTGTGTACCCCGTAGAAACAATGCACAGGGACGTGCATGATATTTAATGGGGGAGGATGTAACCCAGAAGCTAGAACCTTAATGAGGTATTAACTAATTGGCTTACTAATATGATCCATCCTCAATTTAGATAAAATATAAAATATAAATTAAGGAAATTAACAATACTAATTAATAGATATCTAATTAACTAATAGATAATTTCATAATGAATTATTGGAAGGGTGAATAACTAAAATAACGAGTTTAATATTAAACATCGGTTAAAACAAGAATCTTGAACATCCCTAACAGAAACAGAAGAGGAAAGCTGTATACTATTGGTCCAGGTGGGAATCTGAAATTTCATTGGCTGAGAGAAATAAGTCCCGCCTCCGCGAAATAAAACCGTGCGACGCAGCTGAGCGAGAGGAGAGACAAACGGCTGTGCAGCACGCAGATACAGAAAGCAAAGACTGAGCGGTTAGAGAGAGAGAGAGAGAGAAAAAAACAACGGTCGAGGCCGTGAAGAACCCTGATTTGGGTGCCGCATAGATAGAGGGAGAGGCGGACTTGACTCCTTCTAATAAGAGCTAGGAACTTGGAACCAACGCGGTGAGTAAAGAAAAAAGAAGAGAAAAAGCTAACGATGCAACTTAAAAAAAAAAGGAAACTTAAATAGCTTATCAAATTAATTCCATTCTTATAGATTTGTGTGGAGACGACAGAGTGAACCAATCCTCTGTAGGAGGGAACCGTTGGAGCGCGTTGGTGAGTGAATGAGATTAAATTCAGTAAATTATTAAATTCAAAAAGCTAATTACAGCAACCGAGGTGACAGCAGTGGGCTGCTAGACGTTAGATCCCAGGAGTTAACATCTCAAACTACCAGTTAACGGTGGTAGGGCATATAGGAGTTAACGGCTCAAACCGCCAGTTAACGGCGGTAGGGCATATGGGATTCCCAGGAGTTAACGGCTCAAACCGCCAGTTAATGGTGGTACGGCCTAGATGTACAAGGTCCTCAGGGGCGTTATAGCTAACGCCATAGAATTAGCAATGCGTCCCTTAACCAAACATTTAATAATAAAAAAAATAGATAAATAAAAATAAATAAAAGCTAACTGATTAGGGAGGAATTATTTTACAAAGGTGGACCAAAGGACCAGAATTTATATTTTGTTGAATTTTGTTATAGAACATTTTATTTATTTATTTATTTATTTATTTATTTATTTATTTATTGTGTTACAGATATACAAGGTGTCACAATGCTGTATAGAAACACAATTAAATGTATCCTTGTTGTCATGAATGTATTTCTTGTTGAATAGTGTAGAGTAATAGAATCTAACTGAGCCTATTGAGCTGAACAATTGTTGTCATATGTAATTATATTTCCAGAGCTACTGAGAATTATTTTAATAGACAATCAAATTGATGTTATGTTAGTTGAACTGTGAACCCAAACATGATTGGCTATGCCAATAGAGTGAAGCATTTGTTTAAGTCTGTAAGACTTTATGCTGTGATGTGACGAGAAGGGTCGATGCCAACTCGCTAACAGTCCTGTTGTTTACAGGCTGGTTTTTTTTTTTTCCTTGGGTTTGATCCCGACTCCTATGATCACTCACTTGGAACGAGAACTGGATTTCTTCCTGACGAGGGAGATGGCGAGCCTTAACCACTGAACGAACCAGGACATCTCAAGTAACTGAAGAGCAGACTGCTCTCTTCTGTGAACAATCTCAACGGTGTGGTAGGAAAAAATCGCACCACCGGACTCTGACTTTCACCCCAAGCGTGGGGATTTGACTTGACGCCGGCTGACTTGTGACTCATATGATCAAATCTCATACCGACCATTTTACTATTGTCGATTGTTTTCATCTGTTTTTATGTGTTATCTTTATGTGTTATATCTCCCATTATTATTAAAATTTAGTATATAAACCGTTTCATGCTATACCCGTGACTCCAGTCATTCTTAAACAACCTCCAATTCTCCCCGAACCTAATTATTGGCCCATTTGTTTATTTTTTCTTTTAATTATCTTATTGTATCCTGTAATCCGGTTACACACGCTTTAGTGATCAGCATGTAAAGCAAAGAAGAAATGTGAACATTTCAACCCATTTCGAACCAACCAGTAATATCATTTCTTAATACGGTGCAGCGGCAGCTTTTAAAAACCAAAATATAGTTTTTACTCTCCAAAAAAAGGAGAAGACAGTCACGGTGCAGCAACCCATTTTAGTCCATTAATCTCCACAATAAATATCCAGACAGAGAATTTCTACGGCCTCGCTGTAAACTCCAATGTCACCCAGGACCAGTCTTAAAGAGACAACGCGCTTAAAGGGAAAGTGTGTAGATTTCTGGCAATAGGGGGTAGTAAATACCAAAGTCACTGCAAACAAGCTGTATTTTTTGTTCAAGTGAGGACCTTACTAACTAATGCTCATAAAGCCAACAAAACTCTCTGGACTCTAGCTGTAACTCTCAAATTAGGATATGAGATTAATGACTCAGGTTCACGCTCCAATACATTAATTGTTTGAGAAATGCATCTTTTTATGTTGAGTGCCATCCGCCAAATAACACACGAGAAAAGGAAGAAGAAGAGTGTTGTTGCACAGTTTTCAAAGGAGTCAAAAACCACCAGCAAAACCATAAATACAGCTAAATAAACATAGAATCCAACATGGCGTCCTCCAGAGAGTCGGACCCTCGCCTGTGTATTTTATTACTATGAAGGGTACATGAACTGATTAGGAACACAATGTAATAGGGTCAAAGGTCAAGGTTGTGTGAGGTCATATATATCAAAAATTGCCTGAACGGGTTGAATGATTTTGACCAAATCAGAGGTGATAGCTCCCTATCAAAGGTAGATAAACTGATCAGGTCACAACCTCATAGGGTCAAAGGTAAAGGTCGTGTGAGGCCGTATATATGAAAAATTGGTTTTTGTGTGCAATATCTTCTGAACAGGTTGAAATACTTTGACCAAATCGCAGGTGAGAACTCCCTATCTAAGGTAAATAAACTCATGAGGTACAAAACCTCATAGGGTCAAAGGTCAAGGTTGTGTGAGGCCGTATATATGAAAATTTGGCTTTTGTGTGCAATATCTCCTGAACGGGTTGAAGGATTTTGACAAAATCAGAGGTCATAACTCCCTATCAAAGGTAAATAAACTCATCACATACACAAGTTCATAGGGTCAGAGGTCAGTGTCATGAGAGGTAATATATATGACCAGTCAGGCATATCCCGCGACGCTCTGCATCGATTTCCAGGGCTTTCTTGTTTCTACAGAGTTTATGTAGGGTGCTGCTGGTTTGGGGTGTTATGTCAGCAGGCAGAGTTTAGGAGTCTGACAGCTGTGGGGAAGAAACTGTTTCGGGACCTGGTAGTCTTAGTCCATAGGCTCCTGTAGCGCTTCCCAGAGGGCAGGAGGGTGAAGAGTCCATTCGATGGGTGACTGGAGTCTGATGGTTTTCCCTGCCCTTTTCAGACACCAAGAAAAAAGGAGAGTAACTTTATTTTGTTTGTGTGATTTTATTTTGTTGTGTGACTACTGGTTGCAGTTCCCTGTTCAATTGATTGCTGTTCCCTGTTAAATTTAAAAAAGAAAAAAGTCTAAAGTTTTGTTTTGACTGGAGAGAACTAAAAAAGGTTACACTGTCTTCTGGTACTAGCTCAAAATAACAAGTGGTGCTTGCTGCAGAACCACAAAGGCGGAGCTGCACCAGAAGGTGGAGCTGCACCAGAGTCAGCCCCGCCCATTCCAGAATCAGCCCCGCCCATTCCATTAGAGTCAGTCTAATTCCTTCCAGTTGTCAGACTTGATAGCATTCTGGAACCAAAGAGGGTGTTGTAGCTAAAAAATGCGAGATTGAGGACGGAGTTGAGAAGTTAATTGAACAGTTTTTGTAAAGGTTCCATATAATTAAAAATCTAACTTTTGGAACTTTTAATCATGTTATATTGTCATTTCCTCATAAGAAACACGCCAAAGCCATTTTTAGCCTCATTCATGCATTTTCCTCCCATCTCAGCTTCAATTTGGTCTCCTCCCCCGAAGCGGGTCTGGTCTTGGTTCTCAAATCTGGATATTCTGTGAATTTTCTGACAAATTATTTCTGAAATGACTTCTACTGAGACACCGCCAATAAACCATACATCCCATCTCAGAGACACACTGGGCAGCACAATTACATGTAACGCCACTTGATTTATAACAGATGCGGTGGTGTAGTGGTTATGGAGTCAGGTTGACATGCTGTTTCGCCTCCCAGTAGTGTAAGTTTTAGGTAGTTTACAACCTCTTTTCTTCATTTCTAGCTACACTTGCCAGTACTATGTTTACAACAATTTACTGGTATACCGTTTAACATATAATGTGTTTATTTATTTATTTATTCGTTTATTTAGCCAGTGTGAGTCCATTTGTGAGCAGAGTTTCAACTAAAATGCTGTTTAGGAACGACCAAATTCAAAGAACTTTTAGCGACATAAATATTTTGCTGAAAAGAAACATTACAACTAAAATATAAACAAATTGAATGTGGCTAAATAGACTGCTGATGACCCCACCGAGAATCGAAACAGCATCAGCTGAGGGGAAAGCAAAAACCAACTCAGACGATTTTACCACTAGACTACCAGAGGCCATTCAATAGACTGAAGTGCTGTTGTACACCACTTTTATTAGACCAGCTGTAGGCAGATATTCGTTAAAAGAAACCTTTTCATTTCGAGATATATTCAGTCTTTGTCATGTAGCAAGTTATATTTATCTTGTTTAATTGGAGTATAGAACATAGCATTAACGACTGTAAACTAGTAACAGCCGTAATTCATGTGGGTCAGGTCAGTTTGCGATAAAGTTGAAAACAAAAACGGAAGTCAGTGGGCTAGGCTGAGTTTGCGTGAATGGGCGGGGTGCAGCTCCGCCTTTGTGGTTTTGCAGCCAGCACCCTCTCCAAAATAACCACAGTTTTTTCCCTCAGTGTCATTTGATCTATTTCTTGGGAAGATGGATGGATGGATGGATGGAGATATATATATATATATATATATATATATATATATATATATATATATATATATATATATATATATATCAATAATTATTTTTAATATAGCCTTTTTCAATACCAAACTTTCAATACCAAACAAAAATGAACTACAATAAAATTACTGGCACACTAAATTCCAATTCTCCTCAATGGGACTTGAACTCGCCAACTGATCTCCCTTACACGACACCAAACGAGGTGCTTTACTTGATTTGGGAGGGGGGAATAAAAGCAGTAAAACAATAAAACTTTGAACATTACAACACAAAGAGAAAATAAATAATGTTACAGCAATTGCGGAATGCCATCTGCGGGATTCGAACCCGCCGCAACGACCAACCAGTAGGTGTCAAACCATGACTAATGAGTGCAAGCCTTGGCGCTCAGGGACACCCATCAGATTGTGAGGCCACAGCACATACGTTTTAGACTGGGTGGGATTCTTATACCCAACAGGAGTCTTCTGCCCGCCTTCTCATTAGAATATGCATAATTTGTGTTTCAGGCACTAGTTAACTAGTGAGCTGCTGCACTCCCACACATGTAAACTGGTGAAATTTCAATTGTTCCACTAGTTAACTAGTGGACAAAAATGGTCAGCTTGTATGTGTTTTTAGATGCAACTAGTTAACTAGTGAGCAAATCCGCACCTCACTAGTTAACTAGTGAGGTGCAGATATGCTCACTAGTTAACCAGTGAGGTACTAGTGAGGTGCAGATATGCTCACTAGTTAACTAGTGAGCATATCTGCACCTCACTAGTTAACTAGTGAGCAAATCCGCACCTCACTAGTTAACTAGTGAGCATATCTGCACCTCACTAGTTAACTAGTGAGCAAATCCGCACCTCACTAGTTAACTAGTGAGCAAATCCGCGCCTCACTAGTTAACTAGTGAGCAAATCCGCACCTCACTAGTTAACTAGTGAGCATATCTGCGCCTCACTAGTTAACTAGTAAGCAAATCCGCACGTCACTAGTTAACTAGTGAGCATATCTGCGCCTCACTAGTTAACTAGTGAGCAAATCCGCACCCTACTAGTTAACTAGTTGGCGTTTTGGGGCCCACTAGTTAACTAGTGAGCATATCTGCACCTTACTAGTTAACTAGTGATGCTTTTTTGCACCTTACTAGTTAACTAGTGGGCGCTTAATGGTGCACTAGTTAACTAGTGAGCAAATCTGCACCTCACTAGTTAACTAGTGAGCATATCCACACCTTACTAGTTAACTTGTGGGCGTTTTGGGGCCCACTAGTGAACTAGTGACACTTATTTTGCACCTCACTAGTTAACTAGTGGACATTTGTACCCTCTCTAGTTAACTAGTGAGCAGTTCCGCCTTCACAAGTTTACATGTAAGTGTCACACTGAAGCCACTACTAGTTTACTAGCTGAGGTTCCTCTGGCCAGCATGTTAACTTGTGTGCCGCATGCAAATGTTTGGGGTGGGATTTTGCAAAATTCCGCACTGTGATTGGTTGTCATATTTTATTTTAACATAGTGAGCCAATAGAAAGCCTCAATTTGAGAAATTCTCTGCCTCCTAATTAGAATTCTGTGCAACTAGCTAGCTAGTGTGAATGTAGGCTTGAACTAGTTTACTAGTATACATTTATGTCCTCACTAGTTAACTAGTTTGGACAATGGATGCATCAACTAGGTAACTAGTGAGCCTGCTACAATCAACTAGCTAGCTAGTGAGTCATTAATGGTTCACTAGTTAACTAGTGGCACTGCCCTACTCCAACTACTTAACTAGTTAGGAGTTTTGCCTTCACTAGTGAACATGTGGACACTTTGAACTGTCACTAGTTAACTAGTGAGACACAAAAACCTTCAACTAGCTGACTGGTATGCATTTTAGCCCTTACTAGTTAACTAGTGAGCCATTTTTGTGTCACCTAGTTAACTAGGAAGCCAAAATGTGTTCACTAGTCAACTAGTGGGCATTTCTTCTGTCACTAGTTAACTGGTGTGCACATTTTGGCCATCACTAGTTAACTAGTGAGACACAAAAACCTTCAACTAGCTGACTGGTATGCATTTTGGCCTTTACTAGTTAACTAGTGAGCCATTTTGTGTCACCTAGTTAACTAGTGAAGCCAAAATGTGTTCACTAGTTAACTAGTGAACATTTCCGTCTCCCACTAGTTAACTGGTGGGCTCATTTTGACCCTGACTAGTTAACTAGTGAGACACAAATACCTTCAACTAGCTGACTGGTATGCATTTTGGCCTTTACTAGTTAACTAATGAGCCATTTTTGTGTCAACTAGTTAACTAGTGAAGGTCAAAATGTGTTCACTAGTTAACTAGCGTGTACAGTTTGACCCTCACTAGTTAACTAGTTGACCTGTTGACAAGATATCAGAATTAATGCTCAAGCGGCTGGCCAAATTGGGCAAAGTTAACAAGTGGGATTTTTACATTCAGTAGTCAGCTAGTACGAGTTTTTGTACCTTACTAGTTGACTAGTAAAAACTAAATGTGTTTTAACTAGTTAACTAGTGGACATTGATCTGTCCACTAGTTAACTAGTGAACACACTGAGCAATACTAGTTAACTAGTAAGATATGAAACATTTTAACTAGTTAACTAGAGAGAATTTAGGCCTTACTAGTTAACTAGTTGACATTTAGGCTGTCACTATTTAACTAGTTGACACAAACATGGCTAACTAGTTAACTAGTGGACAGAAATGGCTTACATGTTCATGACAATTCTGGCTGATATCCTGATATCAGAATAAATGCTCATTTGGCTTGCCATAGTGCAGGGGTCAAAGAAACAGGAAAAAGTCGCTGGATGTGAAATGACTTTGTAAAGAAATGGTTCAGACTTTCATGTGCATGATTAACTGTAGATCCCTGCTTACAATTTACAAGGCAAACAGGAAAAAAATAACTGACCTTAATGTTCCCTACGAGTGATTTCATCATTACTGTGGAATCCTGAAAGATGCCAGGAACATGTCAGTGTTTTAAAAAACCCTGCCTGGCCTAGAGTCCAACACAAAGTATTTTCTATAGTCATGTGTTAGATGATGTTACAACAACATGCATGTGCAGGCTACTTGTTCGCATGTCTTCCTTTTAGCATCCAGAGGTTGGATCAGTTTAAATCTTTGACTGCGCGACTTGTGTTGACCCTCAGAGCCTGCCTTTGTTTGGCAGAGGCCTTGGCCTCCTTTAATCTTATGAAGAGATAAATCCTTTGATGGACTTGGCCAGAGTCAGTGGAAAGTGCTGCACAGGCATCTCCATAGATCAACATAATATGGGACATTTGATGCTAAAGGGGGAGGGGGGGCACTGGCACATGGGTGGGCTCTTCTCTATCATTCTTAACAAAGTGATCAATCCTGGGTCGAAACATCACCTCTCCATACCTCCTGTCATCCATCCCTCTCAACCTTCCCTATCTTCTTCATCAGAATGTGTGCAGAATCAGTGAGCGGAAACTTAAGTATGCGTGATTTAATGGATTGTTGAACCATGTTTAGTAGCAATAACTGAGGTAATAACCCTCTGATTGGTCTTATAACTTGTTCTCATTGTTTAGGAGAAAATTTGTTCCTCTTCTCTTTGCAAGGCCACTTCGGTTTGCACAGCATTTCAATTTGACTACATCATTGTAGTCTGGTTACGACTAAACTCATGCAACACCTCAAATACTAATACAATGTATTAATTTACGTTTTGCTGTTCTCCTGTAGATGTACTGCTGCAGTATTACTGCCCTAAACCAGGTCAAATGATTAGCTAAAGAGATAGATAAATTAAAACCCAGAGTACTTTGATATTCAGATTAGTTATCTTTAGAATAATTGACAAGATGATGTTCAGATTCATGACTGTGAATCAAGCCCAAATCACCACCACTCCACCTTTGTGCTTGGCTGTTGGATTTAGCTGTTTGTGTTGATCTGCACTTCCCCTTATGGCCAGTAATGGTCACCTAGGTCTTGTGTTTCTGAGGAACTTTGGCTTCCATTGTGTGTTCTGATGCAACTTGTAAACCAAAGTGCCATAATAGATTTCTCAATGTAACCCTTCTTGCAAACTATACCTGTTTCCTATTTCTGGTTCCCAATTTCATTTAAAAGGCAACTGATGCTCTACCAATTAAAAAAAATTATATATATATAATTCATAGATGAGAGGCATTGCTTCCAGCTGTATTCACGGAAGTAGGGAGGGTGGCTTCAGGTGCAATACACTCTTTCATCTCTAGATGGAGGCATCTGAGAAAAAAGTCCAGATTCCTGCTGTAAACACCCATTTGATGACTACTTCATTGACAAAAGATGTTGTGATAATGTTTTTGTTTATTCTGCTTCTGTGTAGTTGAAATAAGAATGGCCATGATGCATTTTCTCATTTGCTGTCATCAATCTGATCCAACCACAATAACTTAGAACCATGAATCATGATTCATGACGTCATGAAATGAAGAACTTCAAAATTCAAACACTTTTCTTCCACGGCTGCATGTTGATGCCAGTTGTTGTGTTTATCTGGGACTTATCCTGCGAAGGACTCAGTGTGCTGCTCTAGAGAAGTACATCGAGTTCATGGTGATTGAAGTTATCCGTGTTATGGCTGTGCTGATTTTTTTTACTGATTTGTCTTCTAACTTAACTTATAATTCAAAAGTTGCAAAAATCTTTTTATTTTTGACTTGTACATAAAACAATACATAAAATTAAGAATAAGTACAACTTTGGATCCATGCAGGTAAATGCACAGATGCATTATGCTGCAAACCAGTCATTTTTTAAACCGGAAGCAACTTCAAGCCGACTCAGAAGAAGAGATTTACTGTTTGTGGTGTCCTCAGGTGTTTGAAAGGAAGTTTGTAACACTTCACTGAGGCAACAAGACCATAGGAAACCAGGGCTACGGCATTAAAAGTGGTGACACAACAGAAAAGTGACTAATTTGAAGTAAAGACCATGAAAAATAAAGTGTGAAAGTACTGGGATGTGCAGGAGTTGTCCAGTATATTTTAAAATAAACAATACCAGTGTTCTTGCCATAATTGATTAAAATAATAAGTGTATTAAAGGATTTCATTTTATCAGTTTTTTAGCAGAAAACAGTAGCAGTCAGTGATACCTCAGGTCACAAGTCTCTGCTACCTATTGTTAAGGCTCAAAAAGTCAAAACTTATAAAATGACTGCAACCAACCTTGTGATGAACCACACATTTGCCCTCCTTTAGTGGGATTGTGTCATTTTTATGCTTAAAGCTTAAAATCGTTCTCATTTTTAGAAAATCTAAAGCATTTTCTCTGCGCTGCAAAACCTCCTCTCCTCCTCTCTACTCAGTCTTGTACAAGTGAACGGTCCTCGCTCCTGAGTGCATGATTGAGTCATAAACGCGTCACCTAAAAGATTGCGGTTAAATCGAGGTGAACTTCAGGGAGCTCTTTAGATTCCTCTGATAAGACCCTGGACCCATTAGGATGAGCCGTGCCTGTTTGGGGGATCAGTGCTGACCTCACACACTCGTTCTTATCTAGATCCTTCATCACCACACACCTAATCTGATCACAGTTGTTCATGTAGGTAGATTTGATCTCTGCAGGGAATAAAGAGAGTTTCTGTCAAAAGCCATAAAATCACCAAAGATTTCAGTTAACTGGTGCACGGGCTTCTATTTCTTGTTCTGTGTGTGTGCTCGTGCCCGTGTGTGTGTGTGTGTGTGTGTGTGTGTGTGTGTGTGTGTGTGTGTGTGTGTGATGTATGCATGTCAAGAGCTTGTTCCTGTAAAGGCAACCAAGCCAGCAGCCACATTGGCACCCCTGAAATAGCTTGGCAGGCATTTTAATTGCTTTACTCTGCAATGCCTCAGAATTTTGTTGCAAAAGAAAACATGAAGGTGAAACCTTTCCCAGGCTTGGGATCTCCACTAATTGGACGTTAGTGACAGGGAGTTTCTCTGAGTGAGAGTTAAATTGATAAATATGAATGTGACAAAATTTGATTTCCTCTTTTCTCTCTCCCTTCTACATGCCCTCCTCACCTGGAGCTGAATCTGGGCAGCACTCGTGTTCCTACTTCTCTCACGCTGACATTTTCTTTTTGTCTTTAATCATCCTGAAAGTAACAGCAGAGTCATGTGCATGAAGGCTCACAATGAGGTGATGAAGTACTTCATGAGTAGGAAACTTCACACAAACACAGGAAGCTGAGTGTTTCTCACCAAGGGCAGGAGTCTCTGCTGTGGCGCTGCAGGGCTGATGGGCCGCTCAGATTAACAACCTGCAGTTCCTACTTTTTGATTGTTGCGCAGACTGTCTGCAGAAAGACATCGGATCGCAGATCTTAAGAGTGGGGATTTTTGTAAAGCTCTGTGTTAAATTTAATATATGTGCAACATCTTTATTTAATGCCCTGGTTTTAATGTTAGAGATGTTTTCTATTGAAGTATAAAATCTAAATTTGTTTTAAATCACATGAAACAGCAGTCTTTTAAATAATTTTAAGAACCCCCCAAAAAAGTTTAATTTCTTTTTATATTTCAGCTGAATGATCTTAAACGTCCAGCTGTGGGATGCAATCACCTAATGATGGGCTTGAAAGCATGAAGGACAGTGCAACAGAGACCTCTAGTGGCAAAAACCTATTTGTGCAATCTCTGCATAATAAAACATGCATTCATCACATTTGTTTTGGAATAATTTAGATGAATTTGTTGTTTTATTGTGTAATCTCACTAATTTTCTGGACTGTTGTTCCTGAGTAAGGTTGCAGGGAGTTGGTGCCTAACTCCAGCAGTAACTAGGTGAAAGGTGGGGGACATCCTGGACAGGTCAGCAGTCCATCACAGAGACAAACATCCACTCACACCTGCAGTTTAGCCTAACATGCAGGTTTTTGGTCCATGGGAGAAAAAACCACACATACATGAGTGGAACATGCAAACTCCACACAGAAAGGCCACAGCTGAGATTCAAACTTGCAACCCAAATGCTCAACTATGCAATTATCACTTCTGTTGGTTGCAAAATGTAGTAAATATATAGACATTTAATTGCAAATAAATGTTTAAGCTGCTAAACTTTATAATGTGATTTATCTGTTTTCATACAAAGTCAAAAAAGGTTCAAACTGAACCAATGGAGTAAAAGAAAAAAAATTGGCCCAACTTGGATTTTATTCAGAGTGATGTGGCCACAGAGATAAATCTTCTTTGGTTCTTTTTTGACATTTATTTTTTGTAGTTTTAACACTGTGGTGTGCTTGATCGTTATGGGACTGAATAAGAAACAAAGATCATTTGATTTGAACCCAAGGTCCAAACAAAACATGATTTTTTTTTTGTTTCTTTTTTTTTTTTTACCCCTAGATTGTAACCAACTCCCGCTTTAAAACAACGAGTCGCCCTCTGAAACGTCTTTTTAATCATTTTAAGGACCCAAAACACGTTTAATTTTTTATAGTTTAACTCAGTGATCTTAAACATCCAGCTGTGGAATGAAACCACCCATTGACAGGCTTGAAAGCTTGAAGGACAGTGCAATAGAGACCTCTAGTGGCAAAACCTATCTATGCGTTCAGTTACAAATGACACCGTTTAGTTAGCTTACAAATTTATGTTTACCCTGCATTTTTTCAGAAAAAAAGATTTCGTGTTTGGATGTTTGATATGTTTTTATAATAAAGTATTTTTGCAAACGAACGTGATATATTTGATCTACCTGCATCATGAGAGAGCTGCAATTCCTCGTCTACAATAGATAAAATTTCGCGATGTTACCCCCAGAAGGCGTGTGATCTGTTCTGTTTATAGTGCATTAGCTAGCTAGCCATTGCTAGTAGTTCCTGCTTTAGCTCGTTGTTTTAATCTTGTTTAACACAGACAATTAAGATTACGGGGGGCTCCGTATAAGATAGATTTATGGAGTTTCAGACGTTACGTAGTTTGCATAAATGAAGACATTCTTGCGTTCGCGATATCTAGACTAATTATGATGTTAACTCTTAATTAAAAACCGTAGAAATTTTAAAGTAGTGTATTTTACTTTGAAATAATTTACAGGAAGTACTAGTCAGTTATATCTTGATTAGCTTTGTGTGACTGCTGTTGTGACAGCTTCTGTCCGCCAGAGGGCAGACAAAAATCATTTTGTCGAAAGCCTGATGTAAAGGATTGCGTTCCATCAAGCTTACATAAATAACAAACATAATCCCTTATAAACAGAGGATGTTGCATCCAACAATTCAAATGGCCAATTACAAGTAAAGTAAATAAAAATGTATTTAAAAAACGGTTATTTTTTTTAGTTTTTTTGGTTTAGTTTTTTTATTTTTCATTAGTTTATACATTTATTGTTAAATCAGAAGGCCTTCATAATTTTCCTGTTTAAAACAAAAATCACATTTTAAAAACATTTAATATTTTAATGTCTCTGTGTGTTTACTAGATGGAGTTGGGTGGTTTATTTTTATTTTTTTTGGTCTTGAAATAATGAAATCTGACATGTTTCATCAGAAATGGCAAGGGTATGTTGGTCAAATTTTGCAACTAGATGTATGTGTATGTATGTGAGTGTATGTGAGTATGTGAGTGTTTGTGAGTTGGCTCAGATGGTGGGGGAGGAGGCCGGTCAGACCAAGCAGGCCCAAACCTATCGCGAGGGTCTGCTGGGAACGTCTGGCAGAGTCTCCTGTCAGAAGGAGCTTCAATTCCCACCTCCGACAGAACTTCCAAAATGTTCCGGGGGAGGTGGGGGACATTGAGTCTGAATGGACTCAATGGGGGGCAGTGCGCTATCAACACTATCTATAGTGGGGACGGTGCTGCTGACCTCTGCTCAGGACGTTGTGGATCGGTGGGCAGAATACTTCGAAGACTTCAATCCCACCGACACGTCTTCCAGTGAGGAAGCAGAGTTTGGGGACTTTGGGTTGTTCTCTCAAATCTCTGGTGCTGAGGTCACTGAGGTGGTTAAAAAGCTCCTCTGTGGCAAGGCTCCAGGGGTGGATGAGATCTGCCCGGAGTTCCTTAAGGCTCTGGATGTTGTGGGGCTGTGTTGGCTGACGCAGCTCTGCAATATCACGTGGACATCGGGGGCAGTCCCACTGGACTGGCAGACCGGGGTGGTGGTCCCCTTATTTAAAAAGGGGGACCGCAGGGTGTGTTCCAACTACAGGGGGATCTCACTCCTGAGCCTTCCTGGTAAGGTCTATTCAGGGGTTCTGGAGAGGAGGGTCCGTCAGATTGTTGAACCTCAGATTCAGGAGGAGCAATGTGGTTTTTGTCCTGGCCGTGGAACACTGGACCAGCTCTATACCCTTAGGGGGATCCTGGAGGGTGCGTGGGAATTTGCCTAACCAGTCTACATGTGTTTTGTGGATTTGGTGAAGGCATTTGACCGCGGCCCTCGGGGGGCCCTGTGGGGGGTACTCCGGGAGTATGGGGTACCAGGCCCTCTGATACAGGCTGTTAGGTCCCTGTATGACCGGTGTCAGAGCTTGGTCCGCATTGCCGGCAGTAAGTCGGGCTTGTTCCCAGTGAGAGTTGGACTCCGCCAAGGCTGCCCTTTGTCACCAATTCTGTTCATAACCTTTATGGACAGGATTTCTAGACACAGCCAAGGTGTGGAGGGCATCCGTTTTGGTGGCCTGAGGATCAGGTCTCTGCTTTTTGCAGATGATGTGGTCCTGTTGGCTTCATCAGAACGTGATCTTCAGCTTTCGCTGGAGCAGTTCGCAGCCGAGTGTGAAGCAGCTGGGATGAGAATCAGCTCCTCTAAATCTGAGACCATGGTCTTGATTCGTAAAAGGGTAGAATGCCTTCTCCGGGTCAGGGATGAGGTCCTGCCCCAAGTGGAGGAGTTTGAGTATCTCAGGGTCTTATTCACGAGTGAGGGAAAACTGGAGCATGAGATCGATAGGCAGATTGGTGCTGCATCTGCAGTGATGCGGGCATTGTACTGGTCTGTCGTGGTGAAGAGAGAGCTGAGTCAGAAGGCGAAGCTCTCGATTTACCAGCCGATCTACGTTCCTACCTCACCTATGGTCATGAGCTTTGGGTACTGACCGAAAGAACGAGATCGCAGATACAAGCTGCTGAAATGAGTTTTCTCTGAAGAGTGGCTGGGCTCTCCCTTAGAGATAGGGTGAGAAGCTCGGTCATTCGGGAGGGGCTCGGAGTAGACCCACTGCTCCTCCACATCGAGAGGAGCCAGTTGAGGTGGCTCGGGCATCTGGTCAGGATGCCTCCTGGACACCTTCCTGGTGAGGTTTTCCGGGCACGTCCAACTGGGAGGAGACCTAAAGGAAGACCCAGGACATGGTGGAGGGACTGTGTCTCTCACCTGGCCAGGGAATGCCTTGGGATTCCCCCGGAGGAGCTGGCCCAAGTGGCTGGGGAGAGGGAAGTCTGGGCCTCTCGCCTTAGGCTACTGACCCTGCGACCCGACTCCGGATAAGCGGATGAAAATGGATGGATGGATATATGTGTATTCCATATATAACCATTAATAACTTTATGTCTTAGGAAAAAAATCACGAGTCTACAGTGGGACACAATTTCTGCTTTGTTGCCTCCAGAGTGCGCATGATCTGATGTGTTTGTAGTACTGTTGCTAACCATGTAGCTAACTGCTAATGGTTCCTGCTTTAGCTCGTTGATTGAGTCTTTTTCATTCATTGAGTTACAGTAGTTACGTAGTTTATGGATATGTTCTGGCTTTCCCATTATCTGGACTAACTATGTTGTTAGTGCTAATTTATAACCCGTACTTTGATATGTTTTATTTTGAAATACTTTACAGAAGCCTTAATCAGATGTCTTCTTTAACTTTTTGAAAGCTGTATCTACTTTTGTCCACCAGAGGGCGAAAGCCGGAAACTAAAGGATTGAGTTCTTGTGTTTCCATCCAGTTGAAATAATTAACACAAATAATCCCTTATAGACAGAATATGATGCCACCAATCAATTCAAATGACCGATTACTAGTAAGTAAATTAATTACTTTGCTCTGATGTTGCTATTATCTAGGTATTGTGGTCTGATGGTAGTACAAATATTCTGTGTGAAGTAAGAGATGCAACCAGGATGCAACAAGACAACTTTTTTCCAAACTGATATAATACTGATACTTGTATCTGAGTACTTGCTGATACCGATAACCGATGCCAATATTTCTACCACACAAAAAATGCAATGAAATGGAATACAGGTTTTATTTTCTTCTCTGTTTTCAATGAGAAAAGACTGTGAGGAAGGTAAAAAATAGAATATTTTAATAAAAATGATCACAAAACGAAAATATTCGTTGAACAGAAGTGACATGTTACAGTGAAGGCACTTTCAGGCAACTGTTACCAATACTGATACTGTCACGCCCTGTCCTGTCTACTCTTAGGTTTGGTCTGTTCTCCGTTAATTGCTCCCACCTGCCTCTTGTTTCCCAATCACCATAGCTCCCGCTCCTCTTGTATTTAAACCCCTTCTGTTCTGTGTTCCCTGTCGTGTCATTGTTTCAGTGTTCCAGCGTGTGACTCTAATAAATCAATGTTAGAAGTTCTCACCTGCCTGCCTGTTTTCCTCCCCGCGTGTGGATCCTTGCCTCACCTCAGCTCACCTCGCCACACGCTCGTGACAGAATGACACGACCCCCTGAAGGGTCCAGCGGGGAGATCCTCCCATGGAAGTATTTATTCCAGTTCTTCTACGCCGACTATCGACCGGCTTCTCCTTCCCCAGCTCCAGCTCCGCCTCGCCGCAGACGGCGTCCCCGGCCTTCTGCCTCGGCGTTCCTCGCCGCCCTTCCGGAACCGGACGGGAGGTTGGAGGGAGAGATGCTCCGGGATCGCTCCAGCTTCGAGGGCACGAGGCTGGCTTTCTGCTCCCCCGGGGTTGGTCCACGGCGTGGGGAGAGACGCCGGAATCCACCGCAGCCCTGCGCTTCAGGACGGAGCTGCGAGCCCACCGCTGGCCGTGCTCGGCGAGCCAGTTCGGACACGCCCCCGGTCAGACCAGCGGTCCAGTCTCCGGCCGAATCGGCGTCTGCAGGAGGAGGAGCTGCGCTCGCAGCCCTGTGGGCGGAGCACGCCAGTCTACAGGTTGAAACAGCCCAGGTTCGTCAGACCATCGAACTCCAAGTCCTCCAGCTAGATGATATGCTCGCTGAACTCCGCGGGCTCCAGCTGGACGATCTGCTCGCTGAGCTCCAGCTGGACCACCTGCTCGCTGAGCTCCAGCTGGACGAACTGTTCGCGGCTCCGGCTGAACCAGCTGTCCCGCCTCCGGTCCACTCGGCTCCTCTGTCATCTGTGGGAGGTGGAGCCACACCCACAGTCCAGCCAACTGAACTGGCCAGTCAACGGGCTGAGCTGGTCCGGCTTCAACAGAGCGCCCATTCTAATCAGCTCCGACTCGACGCTCTGCGCTCCCTGTCTTCAGCACTAGCACTGCTCGTTCACTCAAGGCCTGTTCCAGGGGGGGTCCAGAAGCAGACGGTGCAGGCCCAGAAGCAGACGGTTCCGGTTCCGGCCCAGAAGCAGACAATGCGGGCCCAGAAGCAGACGGTACCAGCCCAGAAGCAGATGGGTCTGGTGCAGGCCCAAAAGCAGACGTTACCAGCCCAGAGGTCGGCGGTTTGGGGACCGGCGGTCCAGAAGCCAGAGGACCAGAAGCGGATGAAAGTCAACACCGCCTCCATTCCAAGGGTCGACGCCTCCATTCCAAGGGTCGACGCCTCCATTCCAAGGGTCGACGCCTCCATTCCAAGGGTCGACGCCTCCATTCCAAGGGTCGACGCCTATATTCCAAGGGTCGACGCCTCCAATCCAAGGGTCGACGCCTCCAATCCAAGGGTCGACGCCTCCAATCCAAGGGTCGACGCCTCCACTCCTGAAGTCGGCTCGTCTGATGACGTCGACGCCTCCACTCCTGAAGTCGGCTCGTCTGATGACGTCGCCGCCTCCACTCCTGAAGTCGGCTCGTCTGATGACGTCGCCGCCTCCACTCCTGAAGTCGGCTCGTCCGATGACGTCGCCGCCTCCACTCCTGAAGTCGGCTCGTCCGATGACGTCGCCGCCTCCACTCCTGAAGTCGGCTCGTCCGATGACGTCGCCGCCTCCACTCCTGAAGTCGGCTCGTCCGATGAAGTCGGCTCGTCCGATGACGTCGTGTCTGGTCTGACGTCTCCTCCGTGTCCGGTTCTGATGGTGACTCTGAAGGTCGCTCCGGTCCAGCCTGCAGGGACTTTGTCGCCGGTCCTGCCTGTGTCCCTGGCCCAGCCTGCAGGGCTCCTCTACCGCAGGCGCCGCCCTCCCAGGGCCTGTCGCCTCCTCTTCTGCCCCAGGCGCAGGCCCCCAAGGGTCCGTCCCCATCTCCTCATCTGCCCCAGGCGCCGGCCTCCAAGGGAATGTCGCCTCCTCATCTGCCCCAGACGCAGGCCCCCTAGGGTTCGTCCTCGTCTCCTCGTCTGCCCCAGGTGCCGGCCTCCAAGGGCCCGTCGCCTCCTCGTCTGCCCCAGGCGCCGGCCTCCAAGGGCCCGTCGCCTCCTCGTCTGCCCCAGGCGCCGGCCTCCAAGGGCCCGTCGCCTCCTCGTCTGCCCCAGGCGCCGGCCTCCAAGGGTCCGTCGCCTCATCTGCAGCAGGCGCCGACCTCCAAGGGCCCGTCGCCTCCTCATCTGCAGCAGGCGCAGGCCTCCTGACTCTGCTGATCCCTGCCGCCTCTCCTGTGGTCCCTCGGTTCCTCTGGGCCCTCCCTCCGGGTCCCCCTCCTCCCGCCCTGCTCCTTGTTCCTGTGGGCGTTTGGGATCCGCCCTTTGAGGGGGGGGGGGGGGGGGTACTGTCACGCCCTGTCCTGTCTACTCTTAGGTTTGGTCTGTTCTCCGTTAATTGCTCCCACCTGCCTCTTGTTTCCCAATCACCATAGCTCCCGCTCCTCTTCTATTTAAACCCCTTCTGTTCTGTGTTCCCTGTCGTGTCATTGTTTCAGTGTTCCAGCGTGTGACTCTAATAAATCAATGTTAGAAGTTCTCACCTGCCTGCCTGTTTTCCTCCCCGCGTGTGGATCCTTGCCTCACCTCAGCTCACCTCGCCACACGCTCGTGACAGATACCAATATCAGTCCATCCCCAGTGTGAAGGTAATTGGGAAAACCAAACATCATATTTCAAACTGTGCATATTGTGAATTACTCTAGTGAGCCTACAATTTTATTTTAACGTGAGTTTTATTTTAAATAATCCGTTTATTGCTTGTTTGATATGTTCTTATAATGTTTGAATTGCTTTTGCATTAAAGTACCAAACCAACTGAAACCTGATATATTTATAACGATGTCCTGATGCAACTTTTTCACTTCTGATACGATACCAATATTGCAGCCTTCAGTATTGACCGATACCAATATCAATCCGATACAACAGCAGCATAAATCACACATACTTTTACCTATTTCGTAGTGTGTGATGTATGAAAGGTTGATCAAGTGAAATCACTCAATCGGAAAACAAGAGCCAATAACAGTAAGAATGAAAAAAAGACAATTTTTTTAACCATTGGTTGCAAACAAGTGAACCTTAACAGACTGCTTTTATCGGAGATTTTTGATGCAGTCTGATATAATCCAATAGTGGTTTTGGGCAGATATCAAATTACCTCTGATATCGGTATCAGAACACTGGTGTCAAGCCAGCCTCCAGTTTGTTTTCTGTTCCCCGTCTATTCAAATTATTACAGGAATGGATGTGGAAACCAGATTTCAAAATAAAATTCAACTTCGAGTGAATTATCAGATATTTTCAGAACATAATAACATATAATTTAGGCTTGTTCCTTGTTCACTATTAGCGCCCTGTCAATATCAAGGCCATCTTATTTTGGATTTCAAAGTAAAAGCACTGTGAATTTTCATTTTTGAACTACTCTTTCAATGACTTCAGAATGCTCTTAAAAGCAAAAGTCATATTTCCAAAGATAGTTACATTTTGTATCAACACTACCCAACCACAGCAATTTGAAATTGCCCATATTTGACCGACTCTTTTAACGATTTCAAAATGCTCTAAAATGGAAAATTGCTGTTTCCGCAGGGTAATTCCACTTTAGATCAACAGTATACAACCCCACAGTGATACCGTATCAATATCAAGTCATTCTGATGTTGCCTTCCAAAATAAAGGCCTTTCAAATTGTCCATAATTGACCTACTTTTACCGATTTCAAAATGCTCTAAAATAGCAAATAGCTGTTTCCACAGGGTAATTCCACTTTAGATCAACAGTATACAACCCCACAGTGATACCACATCAATATCAAGTCATTCTGATGTTGCCTTCCAAAATAAAGGCCTTTCAAATTGTCCATAATTGACCTACCTTTACCGATTTCAAAATGCTCTAAAATAGAAAATTGCTGTTTCCACAGGGTAATTCCACTTTAGATCAACAGTATACAACCCCACAGTGGTACCATATCAATATCACGTCATTCTGATGTTGCCTCCCAAAATAAAGGCCTTTTTAAATTGTCCACAATTTACCTAATTTTCAGTGATTTCAAAATGCTCTAAAATGGAAAATTGCTGTTTCCACAGGGTAATTCCACTTTAGATCAACAGTATACAACCCCACAGTGATACCATATCAATATCATGTCATTCTGATTTAGCTTTCAAAAATAAAAGCATTTTCAAACTGCCCATACCAGACTTACTCCTGGAACAGTTTCAAAATGCTCTAAAAAGAATAATTTCTGTTTTCACAGGGTAATTCCACCTTAGAATTATTCTGAAATGTTTTTTTATTCTTTCTGTTACTCACATGTATGTTTTGATGTGCACTGGTGTTAGTTTGAATGACATATCCAAGGCCCTTTAATTTATAATAGTCTTGTATTGTTTTTTCTCTTTACTTTGTTTGTCAAGTGTTCACCACATTTAAAACCCACAAAAAAGACAATAGTTAACTTTGAAATTAGTACAGAGGTGGAGAATAAACTCAGCCGTGGTGTCTTTTGTCTTATGCAGTCAGAGAGATTATTGAATGTGGTTGAATTTGGATATGGTATAACTGTGGGGTTGTATAGTGTTGATCTAAAGTAGAATTACCGTGTGGAAACAGCAATTTGCTATTTTAGAGCATTTTGAAATCACTGAAAATTAGGTCGTATATGGGCAATTTAAACAGGCCTTTATTTTGGAAGGCAACATCAGAATAACTTGATATTGATATGGTATCACTGTGGGGTTGTATGCTGTTGATCTAAAGTGGAATTACCCTGTGGAAACTGCAATTTGCTATTTTAGAGCATTTTGAAATCGTTAAAGGTAGGTCAATTATGGACAATTTGAAAGGCCTTTATTTTGGAAGGCAACATCAGAATGACTTGATATTGATACAGTATCACTGTGGGGTTGTATACTGTTGATCTAAAGTGGAATTACCCTGTGGAAACAGCAATTTTCCATTTTAGAGCATTTTGAAATCACTGAAAGTTTGGTCGTATATGGGCAATTTTAAAAGGTCTTTATTTTGGAAGGCAACATCAGACTGAGTTGAAAATTCACAGGGCTTTTACTTTGAAATCCAAAATAAGATGGCCTTGATATTGACAGGCCGCTAATAGTGAACAAGCCTAAATTATATGTTATTATGTTCTGAAAATATCTGTTAATTCACTCGAAGTTTACTTTTATTTTGAAATCCGGTTTCCACATCCATTCCCGTAATACTTTGAATAGACGGGGAACCGACAATAAACTGGAGGCTGGCTGGACTGCAAGTCTCCAACTGGAGGCTGGCTTGACACAAGTGTCGGAACCGGGGATTTCTATATTTAAACTGCCTGCGGCATGAAGACGCTGTTCTTTTTAGTGAGTTTTACTTTAATTTGAGGAACGAGGCACAGAAACAGGAAGAAATGGGCCTTGGTGCATATTTGTTCTGCTTTAGCAACATCTCTGTTTGGAAAAGTACGAGTAGGCCTATCAAAATCCATCAACACGAGAAAACACTCTACTGTTGTGTGTGTGTGTGTGTGTGTGTGTGTGTGTGTGTGTGTGTGTGTGTGTGTGTGTGTGTGTGTGTGTGTGTGTGTGTGTGTGTGTCAAGCAGACAGGTGGCGCAGTTGTTCCAGAGAGGCTGACTCCCACGTTTCACAAAACGATCCATTTCCTCCGAACGGAACCGTCCCGTTCTGCCAGCAGCCACTGGTCTCAGAACATTCATCTGGACTTTATGCGCTTGGAACGAGGGCAAGCAGGCCTTGGGCCAGTTTGAGTCCAGGAACAAGCTCCGCAAGTTTCCACTCTGCAGAGTTAAACATTTCTAATTTGATTGTGAGATGCAATGTGATACATTTGAGAAAAATAGCGCAACAGGCACAGCTCGGAGTCGGAGCTAAGTTTATGTAATTTCAGTATGTGCTCAGACAGAGGAGCGAGCTTCAGCAGTCAGGAAAGGTGGAAGAAAAAAAAAGTGTTCCTCCCAGCTCATTGGTCCAAAATCTCCCTGTGCTGCCACGATTCTGCGCACACGTGACGTCCCTGTTTTCACCCACTTAACGCATGTACTTAAACCAGGAGCAGCACCATTCAGCAGCATCAACACGACCAGATCTGCATTAATGTCCACGAGATAAGCTCGCAGCAGAGGAGGGGGGTTCGGATCGCAGGAGGTGGACAATGGCGGCTGCCACGAGCAGCAACACATCCCCAGCCCCGCTTCAGATGAAACACCCCAGTATGGACATGGAGCATACGCGGAAACGCATGGACCCGAGGAGGAGGCAAGCGGCGCTGGCTTTTCTCAGCAACATTTCTCTGGACGGCAGACCCGTGCAAGACGACGCAGACAATCAGAACCAGGAGGAGAACTCCCTGGAAGCACGGACTAGACAGCAGAGTCTGCTTTCTCCGGAGCGCTCCGCGGCGCACGGTGCTGCTGGCACCGTCGAGACGGCTGCTACTGCGGCTGCTCCCACCGCCACCCAGGCGCTCGCTTTAGCCAACCAGGCTCGCCTTGCCAGCAGCTGGGGCAGTGGGACGGGTCCTGCTACTGCTGCCCCGGCGGATACCGACTCGGAGGGCGACGCATTCACGCCCTCGACGGTCAACTCGCCTTTCTCCGCGCTCCCTCCCTCGACCAGAGGGAGGCTGCAGACCTACACTCAGGGAATTTTACCTGCACACTACTCCAGGCAGTTCTCCCCGAGCTTCTGCCTGGAGGGCGGACAGATAGAGCAGCAGAGGTCAAGGTAACTGTAAAATAGTGACATGTCTGTGCGTTTTGGCACGTGCACACGCAGATTTAATGAAATCTTTGTTTAAAACGTCATGCATGTGCAGGTTTAGCAAAGTTAGACCCTCCGGCTTTTAATTTCTTTGCGATGCTTTCCAAAGTGCAAGCATGCCTCTGCAGCGCCAATGAGAAGGAGTTCTGAATGCATTCTCCAAAAATGTGTGGGTTTAAATGCTCAAAAGGCTCCACACAATAATATCTGCATCAATATGATGTCAGATTTGGACTAAAAATAGCCGTCTGCATCAGAATTTATCAGATTAGTTCATTTGTGCAAAACAGCATCAAGAACTGAAACATAAATTAAAAATGTTTCCTTGCAGGTTTTATCTTTGTTTTTTTGCACGGTCAGCTGAAAAGTTTGGTTCCAAGCAACCCAGTTGACGTGGAAACAGCAATATTAATGTCCACCCAGCAGGAGGAGAGTATAGCTGCGACTCCACGCAAGTGGCATACACATCGTGACTTGCTGAAATCCACAGATGCATGATTTCCAGGAATCTAGCTGCAAACCTGTTTCTCTCTTTCTTTCATCCCTCCACATATATTTGTTGTGAGTTAAAAACCCACTTGCTGTCTCCTAACTTGGTGTGACGCAAACATCCTGTAACTCTACACCCTTATGTGGCCTGCTCTTTCACGTGGCTCTCTTGTTTGCACTCTGTCTGCCTCATCTGTCAGTGAGGGTCTCTGATGAACTCCCACTTGTCCTCTTTAGCTTTCCCAACCTGCCTCAAAATCTTCTCCACTCTCTGGTGTGCACAGGAAGCTCTGTGTTCTTGTGAAACACTAAATAAATATTTAGTTCCTCTTCACTATGTTGATATCACAAAGAGCAAAAACTAAGTGGTTTTAATAATTTAAAAAAGTATTAATTTATTAAGACATCATTAATGTAGGTTGCTGCCTAAATCAAAATGTGCAGGAAAAACAAAAAACTTGAATCCACGTGCAGATGGTTTACTCCAAAATAATATTTACTGTCTGGAGGCAGTGGGATATGGCTACTAATAAATCTGTTTAAGTATACTTGCCCTTTTTTATTTTTCTGTGTGCCTTCCTTTGAATTTAAGGGGGCGTGACCTGGAATCACGTTCCTATTGGTCAATGATGGGGCAGCTAAAGATAATGTCACTTCCTGATGTGCTTCTGCTTTCTTTGTTATTCAACAGATTGTTCTTTCAGTCACTAATTACTCAGCATGAAGTTTTAACATAGGTTAAATATGAAACATTTTATTGTTTTTAGGGTAATTTTATCTGTTTACTTGCAAAATCATGGCTGTTGTTTCTTTATGTGCCTCTCTTCATAGTAAAAAAGGAAAACTGACTTAAAATACTTTAAACATTTCACTAAAAGAGAAAACAGACGAACAAAATAATCCTAATTTCTGCAGGTTCTGACTAGTTTTTCCTAAAACTACTCAGACGTGGACACTTTCTAGTTTATGAAAACAAGATAAACATGTTTTGTCAAAAATTTTGGTTTTCAATAGCTCTTTGTGTTGTATAACTCAAGTGCACCCTTATCTTTCAAACTGATTCATTTTTGCTCCTAATTAAAAGTTCCCTTTACACTAGGCTGTGGTATGCTTTAATTCAGCTGCAGACAGAAAGGATCAGTCTAGTCAGAGAAAAAACACATTACATCGTAGCAAGAATTACAAGAATTGTTCCTTTTTTTCTCCATGTTGGGCAAAACGGGAGTCGATCTAGATAGATCGATAAATCGGTTGGCTGATATATCAATCAGTCCCTAGTAGTGAGTCTGGTGGACTACCCTTGGATAGTTAACATTTTTTATACATCAGCATCAGCTGATATCTGTCGGTAGTAAAACCAATTTAAAGTCAGGTACGTCCTCGAGCAGCCCGGTGTTGTAGAATTCGATTATAATGTATATTTTTGTTCATTAATAACATCTGCGTAATATATATACTCTTTATTTAGATGATGGCAGGACATACGACTTGCAGAAGTTACGTTACCACGTTCAAAATCATTTCGGCAGAAAGAAACATGAATCTTAAAACCTAAGCTCTTTATAAATCATGAAAGAAAAGAATCAAATAACAGGGTCAATATATTTTGGCCAAGCGGTATTGCTGTGGTATGATGACGTCATCAGCAGGCGCAGGACCTCGAGTAGATGCAGAAACGACACCGCCAGAAAACTACAATCAGCATTGCTTTCTCTCAATGGAATTAACTGAAGGACCATCAAAGTCTGAGGGGTCACCATCGACATTAATATATGGACAATGGGCTTCCATAGGCTCCAATATCACTTTTTTGAGGCCAAATGGGAAGTGTCATTTTGACCGTGTCACAGGTTCCGTCAAGCCCAGACAATTCAATGAAAGGGAAGAGAGGAGGAGCTGAGGGTGGGGCTGTAAGGCTGGGATCAACTGACGACACCCGGTCGAACTAGCTACAAGCTAACCTAAAGCTAACCCAAAGCTAATGAGGAGGTGGGAGCTAAGCTAATGGAGGTAGCAACCTAGCTACAACCGGAGTTAACTGTGCACAACACCAGAGCTTCTGAGTCAGAGAAACGCCGGGCTGACCGCTGGGAATACCGGGTGGAACATAGAGGTCTCCGAGACCTGTGGAAAGGTTTCCATCCCAGAGCTCCACGTCAGCCCGCGCAGCACACAGAAGCCGCGATCAGACAGAGATGTGCCGAGCTGCGAGGAGAAGTGGTGTATTTTGGCGGTTCTGGCTTGCCATAAGAACCAGCCATCAGCCCGCCGCAGCACACAGAAGCCTCGATCAGACAGCGATGCGCCGAGCTGCTGGGCGAACCAGCCGTCAGCCCGCGCAGCTAACAGTAGCCGCGATCAGACAGAGATGGACCGGGCTGCGGGGAGGGGATAAGGGTGGAAAACATCGGTCTCCCGAGAGCTCCACAAGCCGATAGTCGGATCCCAGCTCCACCAACATGTTATATTTCAACCCATTTTCTAAAGTGCAGCATTATGTTAAATGCACTGGGTTTTACCCTATTACATTTAAATTTCATGGTTAAACAGTACATGTTAAAATCTAAGGTCAGCTCGGCAGTGACCTAAAATACATAAATGTAATTTTACTTACCGAAAAAATGAAGTGGAGACTCTTTGGATGCTCTATTAGTGCAATTAATGCCACAGCAAGTCATTTTGTCCAACAATTGCACAAAAAACATCCAAACAAGAATACACACACACAGAGACTCAAAATCCCAGAGCAGTTTCCAAGCCAGACCGAGGCTCAGACTGAGGCCTTTCCATGGAGCTAGCTCTGTGGTCACGTGGGTCTGATGCTCATTAATTATACAGAATTTTAGGCTTTTAATACAGTTAAACAGAAGACTGAGAAAAAACTAGATCATTTAAACCAAAAGCATGTTTTGGTACCAGGCTGTAAACATGTTTGTTTCTGCTGTGAAATTAGTATTTTTAACATGGGAGTCAATGAGGATTTGCTCGCTTCTGACACCAGCCCCCAGCGGATGAGGGTGGAACTGCAATTTTTGGTACTTCTGGGTTTGACTCAATTTTAGAGCTCCATTGTGGGGGCTTGGTGGTCACGCAGGCATCGCATGCTTTCTGCTCCGCAGGTAACAACATTTACCGTAATGTTTTTTAAACTAGTCACGGCGATATGGTGTAAAACTACCCTGAAATGTATGTACTGCCCTCTAGTGCCATGAAACTAAATACTGCCACTTTAACACTGAGACGTACACAAAGTAAAAGTGACAGTGTGTATTTTTCCTGGCGATAGGAGGCAGTAGATACCTAAATTGTTGCAAGCAAGCAGTATATTTGTGTTGGAGTAAGACCTTACCAACGGATGCCCATTAGGGTCAAAAAGGCCCGGGAAGTGCACACTTCAGCAAAATGACGAGCACATCAGACTTCTTTTCATCACTGGTAATGAGTGATGAGGTAAATGTTCAAACAACAACGTTTAGTAATGGTGAAAGTTTTGTAATCATTTGTTAAAAATCGGTAAATGTGTTTTGTCCTTAAGGGCTTCCGTAGAAGAAAACATGGCATCTAATATGGCGTCGCCAAGAGACTTAGACCCGCCCCCATGTAATTTAGTCCAGATTTCTATGGCTATGTTACTAAGCCGCCAATATTTTTCAACAAATGGGTGTCATTTCATTCATTTTCAACAAAGGTTTGATGGATATTTCCAGAGATTAACAATAAAAACTACACATTGTCACTTTAGGATTTGACAGTTGGTTAATTCAAAGTTCAAAAACTTAGTCAGCTTCAGAAATTTTGTGCATCAACTATTAATAGTTTTATTATTATTAATATTAGTGGAGTTTTAGCATGAAAATATTTAGATATCGGCCCATAAAAACTGGCTATCGGTGTCTCCTACATATCGTATCGGCAATAGATAAACTAATATCGGTCGACCTCTTTTCACTACCTCTTGGTATTCATCTAGCTCTTCCCTGTTGAAGGCTGTTGCATGTGAGGACTGATGGTTGATGAGGCTACCAGACTTCTTTCTTTGGTAAGAGTTAAGCTCCTGACTGGTGTTGAATCTGAACCCCAGATTTAACACCAAACCGTTATATTTCTGCACGGTTAATGAATACAGTCTGAACTCTCTAAACTCTGACTGTACCCTGCTTTGGACGTGCTTTTTTGCTGGACATCCATGCAAGACGAATTTTAATGCTGAGAAATGAGTAACCCGCTGATAGAGCGCGACCGTACTCCGACGGTGCAGACAGACGAGCGTTCTGCACAGGGCCGGGCTTGTTTTCCAGGGCCAGCTGGTGGAAAACGTGTCGAGAGGTCCCTGGCTGGGAGAGGCAGGATGCCCGGGCTTTCTGAGAAGCAGCCTGACTCGCTCTGCTCTGTCATTTCTGCTCCCCACTTCCTCTCCCTGGGGAATGAGGGACTCGGCCCCCCCTTTAGACTTTTTGGCCTTGAGTCCTGCGCCTGTTCAGGAAGTTGCAGAGTCTCTGATGTATCGCCAAAATCTACCCTCCGAGGCCAAAGCTCCTTTAAACCATCAGGCTTGAATGCATGAATGTGAATAATTTAATCATTTTTTTCTCCTCCTGACTCTTCGATCATTGTAAATTAGCACATTTAAAACGTTGCTTTAAATATCTTATCACCACCTGGTGCTAGAGGTGTGGAGCAGTTTTTGCTCCTTAAATCACACTCAGACCATCTCACATTCTGCTCCCAGCTCTGGCCAAACCAGAGAGGTGTAATCCAGAAATGTGGATTTTTACTGTTGAACATACGAGGCGGCAGAACCTGGCAGGAAAACACACGACATGAGCCAAAACAATGGTCCCCTCAGGGTTAGTGTGATTAGGTCACATACTTCAGGTTATGAGGGTGATTGTTTGCTGAGGTCATTGTTGGCATAATCACCAGATTATATAAGAAGGCTTCATTTTCCTTCACCAAGTCGTCCACATGATGAGCTGTTAACAAATGTTCAGGAAGTTCTCAGGATCTGAGTCGGAGTAACAAGGTCCAGTTTGCATTTTAAGGATTTCTTAAAAATTTGACGATGCTTCTCAGAGTTGAATCAGATATTAATCAGATTTCCTTTCGCCGGTGCATTGTTTGTGTAACAAGGTCCAGAACGGAATGTTAACTTTCAGTCGGTGATTTAGCAACGAAACAGAGGACTGTGTCCCGTGGCGAGCTGCCAACATGTCGTACGTTTGATACAGTCTAATCTTATCCTCTTCAGTTTATAGCTTAATGTGTGTGCAGGATTAGCAGTTGCTTTAATGAACATTTAATTGCAACATTGTTTTATTATCCTAATTATCTAGTATGCATAAATATGATTTATAAGTTGTATGAATTGTTCAGTAGACACTTCAGAGACTGTCTAGTTAATGTCAAACTGCAGGGTTAGACACTGATTGCTCACTCTTAATCATAAAGTTGTATTTTCTTATGCCTGAGTGGTCTGGCTGGTGTTATTGTTTCCACAATTACATTATTTTCATAGCTGACCAGGAACATGTAGGCGGTAGGAGCTTGTCCTGCTGCAGCCTCTCATCAGTCATATCACTGCTCACTGCAGTTTTGTCAACATGAACTGGAAATGCTGCGTTTAGTTTAAATAGTGAATAAGTAAAGGACACTAAAAAAATCAATACATTTAATTTATTTAGATAGCGCCGAATCACAACAAGAGTCGTTTCAAAGCACTTCATAAAATAATGCACACCCAATTAAACCTACTAGACGAGACGAGAGGCTTTAAGGTAATCATCGCTATAAGCAAGCATGTAGCGACAGTGGAGAGGAAAACTCCCCGAGAACCTGGCTCAGTATGAGCAGCCATCTGCTGTGACTCACTTTGAGAAGACAGAGCAGATACATGGACACACACACACACACACACTGCAATTTTTTAAATTGTGCATTATAATCT
This sequence comes from Nothobranchius furzeri, assembly GCF_043380555.1. Classification (NCBI taxonomy): domain Eukaryota; kingdom Metazoa; phylum Chordata; class Actinopteri; order Cyprinodontiformes; family Nothobranchiidae; genus Nothobranchius; species Nothobranchius furzeri. The sequence goes on along the minus strand of NC_091751.1, from coordinate 48,825,901 downwards.
AAATTTAGCTGTCTCATTTCTCGATCTGATGTTAAATCAAAGTCATCTGTGTGACTTTGGGTTTATTTGTTATGGTCAGTCAGACTGGCTTATTTTTATAGGTGGCATAAAGACAGAAGGAGCATCATCGCCTGTTTTCTGTTACAGAAGTGAAACCATAAATTATGTTTACATATGTAGCCGTATTGTATGTATCAGAATGTGGAGGCAAAGTAAGAACTCTTAAATAGTAAGGTGAATGTATTTTTTTTCAATAAAGGCGATACAGTTTGTTTACATAGAGAGAGCGGGGCTTTAATCTCGTATTTGAGAAAGTTAGTTTTGGCTTCAGCTGTGTTCTAGTCTGAAGTCTATCTTTCTAAAATGTCTGTGCACATTTTTCCCAGTACAAAAAATTTCAAATTTTCCAGATTGCTGATTTTATTTTTTCCTTTTTTCTTAATGTATAAATATTGTCACTGTAGGATGAAACCTTTTATCTCCCAAAGACGAGCCAAGACAAGTTTGGGCAAAACCAGGAGTATGGTGATAAATGGTTTTTACCCAGCATGTGGCTCTGAATGAAAATGTCATGCCGGGAGTGAAACCTCTTCAGCTCTAGCCCGTTGTGCACCTGCACACAGAATTATACAAATACATCATCCTGCGCCTGTTCCTCAGCAGGCTGCAGTTGGAAAGTGCCAAATAGTTGCGTAACGGTTTCATATTTATTCATGTTTGTTCTTAGTTTTTCTAAACTTCTACAAGAGCTTGTGTTTTGTGAATTAAATGACCGCGCAAGTGTTGCTGCCTTTTTGCAGCTATTTGAATTCAAATTGCAAAAAGTTGTGAGACAGCTGTATAAAGATTCAGCAATTTAAAGAAATGGAGAGTTTAAATGCTTGGAAACTATTATACAGGTCCTTCTCAAAAAAGTAGCGTATTGTGATAAAGTTAATTATTTTCTGTAATGTATTGATAAACATTAGACTTTCATATATATTAGATTCATTACACACGACTGAAGTAGTCCAAGCCTTTTATTGTTTATAATATTGATGATTTTGGCATACAGCTCATGAAAACCCAAAATCCCTATCTCAAAAAGTTAGCATATTTCATCCGGCCAATAAAAGAAAAGTGTTTTTAATACAAAAAAAAGTCAGTCTTCAAATGTATATGTTCAGGTATGCACTCAATACTTGGTCGGGAATCCTTTTGCAGAAATGACTGCTTCAATGCAACGTGGCATGGAGGCAATCAGCCTGTGGCACTGCTGAGGTGTTATGGAGGCCCAGGATGCTTCGATAGTGACCTTAAGCTCATCCAGAGTGTTGGGTCTTGCGTCTCAGCTTTCTCTTCACAGTATCCCACAGATTCTCTATGGGGTTCAGGTCAGGAGAGTTGGCAGGCCAATTGAGCGCAGTAATACCATGGTCAGTAAACCATTTACCAGTGGTTTTGGCACTGTGAGCAGGTGCCAGGTTGTGCTGAAAAATGAAATCTTTATCTCCATAAGGCTTTTCAGCAGATGGAACCATGAAGTGCCCCAAAATCTCCTGATAGCTAGCTGCATTGACCCTGCCCTTGATAAAACACAGTGGACCAACCAGCTGACATGGCACCCCAGCACACTGAGAACAGCCTATTCGTTCAGAAATGTCTTTCTGTGTCTTACCCTCTTGCTTGAGGGTGTCAGTGATGGCCTTCTGGACAGCAGTCAGGTCAGCAGTCTTACCCATGATTGCGGTTTTGAGTAATGAACCAGGCTGGGAGTTTTTAAAAGCCGCAGGAATCTTTTGCAGTTGTTTAGAGTTAATTAGTTGATTCAGATGATTAGGTTAATAGCTCGTTTAGAGAACCTTTTCATGATATGCTAATTTTTTGAGATAGGCATGTTGGGGTTTCATGAGCTGTATGCCAAAATCATCAATATTAGAAACAATAAAAGGCTTGAACTACTTCAGTGGTGTGTAATGAATCTAATATATATGAAAGTCTAATGTTTATCAGTACATTAGGGACAATAATGAACTTTATCACAACATGCTAATTTTTTTAGAAGGACCTGCATAGTAAAACACGAGTTTAGGAATATTCTAAATTGTTATACTTTTTCCCCATTTGTGCTTGTGTAATGGTCGTCACGGCAGGAAGATGATGAAAGCCTGACCATTAATCACACGATCCCCATCGTCTGACCTTCAGGCCAAGGTCAGACCTGGCCCTTTTTCCAATCCTGGTAAAGACCGTCTAAGATGATGTCATTTGCCAGCTGATTGCATCACACTGATTGTCAGAGCTGACTTTATTGGAGCCTGGTGTTCTTCCCTTGTGGTTACTGATAAAATTTCACTCAGTCTCCTCTGGTATACTTATACTTGTTCAAATAGCTTGAGTTGTTGTTTAACATTTGGGGGTTCCTCAAGGACATTTATTCTGGTTCTGTCATTTATTAACCTGCTACTTTACGCTCCATGTTCTTCCATGTGACAGTTAAGTGTGATTAGATCATTCAACTCTATAAATATGGCACCACATCTGCATTAAAACACACCTCCATTCGTAAAAGCAGTCAAATGGAACTAGGATTCATACACTTCGCAGGGTTGAAGCAGTAGTTGGCCTCCATCAAGATGTAGTGTTAACGGATCGGCGGTAAACACGCAATTATTACCTCATTTTGCAGCAGCTCAGGGATTCTTAGCTGTCACATGTGGGTTTATTTTCCGAAGCTGGCAGCTGATCATATAAAAGTGCTCCAGCAGAAATAGCCTGTTGAGTCGAGCAACTACAGTGTGAAATAAAGGCCATCTGTGACAAAACGTGTTACACACACACACACACACACACACACACACACACACACACACACACACACACACACACACACACACACACACACACACACACACTGCTCACAGAGCCAGCTTGTTATCCTCTTAGCAGCTCTGATCCTGGGAAATTCTTCCTGATCTGAGAAAAGACTGCGTTGTGTTCTCCAGCCACACAGTGTTAACTGATAATTCACAACCACAACTTGACCTCTTGTTCTAAAGCATTCAGTCACGCACGCACACACACACACACACACACACACTTGATGTTAAAGACCAAGTTCACTCCTTTTTGCAGAACATCTGCGGTGGTCTCTAGCATAAACAAATGCCTTGTGAATTGATCTCTGTGGGATTAAAAGCTCTGGCACTCTTGTTTCAGAAAGTTGAAGTTAGCCAGAGGAGATCAGACCAGAAGATGGATTTGGAGTCTTATTTCCTGATATTTGGACATTTTATGTGTGTGTGTGTGTTTTAATGAACATTTTACTATGTATTTGTACTCAATTATTGCCAAAAGGCTTATTTCCATTGGCACACTGCGTGTGTGGATAGCTCATAGGCCACTTTACAGATTATTAATGAAGCACTCACAAATTAGTAATTGATGCATTCAAGGACATCACCTGATTACATCTTTGAGTCAGCACTATTGAAGATAGCTATCACAGCCAATAAACCCTATAGCAATCCATCCAGCCATCTATTTCCGGCTGCTTATCCGGAGTCTGGTCAAGGGGGCTAAGCAGAGGAGGCCCAGACTTCCCTCTTCCCAGCCACTTGAGCCAGCTCTTCTGGAGGAATCCCAAGGTGTTCCCTGGCCAGGTGAGAGACTTAGCTCGTCCAGTGTGTCCTGGGTCTTCCTATAGTCATCTCCTGGTTGGACGTGCCTGGAAAACCTCACCAGGGAGGCATCCTAACTAGATGCCCGTGCCACCTCAACTGACTCCTCTCGATATGGAGGAGCAGTGGATCTACTCAAGCCTCTTCAGGATGACTGAGCTTCACACCCTATCTCCAAGGAAGAGCCCAGACACCCTGCGGAGAAAACTCATTGTAGAAAATTAATGTATCCGCAATCTCATCATTTATAGTCACTACCTAAAACTCATGACCATAGGTGAGGGTGGAGCGTAGATCGACCGGTAAATCGAGAGCTTTACCTTTCAGCTCAGCTCTGTCTTCACTAAGACAGACCGGTACAACGTCAACATCACTGCAGACTCAGCACCAATCCACCTATCGATCTCGCGCTCCAGCTTACCCTCACTCGTGAACAAAACCCCAAGATACTTAAACTCCTCCATTTGAGGCAGGACCTCATCCCTGACCTGCAGAAGGCACTCTACCAGTTTACGACCTTATAGCAATCAATTCTAAAAATGTTACACAAAAATAAAAAATCAAGTTATTCCCAATGCTCACTCTTAGTGATAACAGATCAGAGAAAATCTATTTTAAAAAGATCGTTTTAATTTTCTAATTTTTGATCAAAATACCTTTAAATCCATCTTTTTACTACATAACATTGTATTAGTTCAAAACTGCAGCATGAAGGGCGAGTCCTTCCTGGACTTCTTGGCTTTTGTTATAAAGAACTTCCTTAAACACGAGAATTCTCATTTTCATCTTCAACTTTTTTGTGGTAAATATAAAAAAACCCAACTCAGTCTTTAGTTTTCTACATTTTCCACAACTTCATAAATGTTTTGTTTTGAACAAGGTTTAGCTAGCTCTGAGGCAAATTTTACATTTAATCTTTAAATAATGTTTTAGAGGAGTTTATTGAGTTAGATAACAGCTTTAACTAGTAATTAACCCATTGCTTTGCATTAAGTCGATGTGGTTTAGAGTTTAGATGGTAAATGCTGGTGTGTGTGTGTGTGTGTGTGTGTGTGTGTATGTTTAACAGCTAAGCTGACCTGAATTTATGAGCTCTTGTGGATTTTCTCCTCCCACTTTATCGGTTTTAGGTATTAAAAAGCTTATTTAGTTTTGTACATTTTAATTTAATTGCTTTGTGTTTGTGTGCAGGAGAAACGTGGATCAGTAAAATATATATTTTTTATTTTTCCGAGCTATTTGTTTTAAGAAAAAGATGTGATGCTGAACATTTATCTGCGTTTTTTAGCATCAACCTACCTTTTTTGTTTTGTGTTCCCAGACGAAGGCTCATCTCGCAGAGATCGTCGCTCGAAACTCTTGAGGACATCGAGGAGAACGCTCCTCTTCGCAGGTGCAGCACAGAACATCTAGAGCCAGATATTCAGCTTTAAGGATTCAGGATGCTGACATTTTATCCTTTCACATTTTAGATGCCGAACCCTCTCAGGTTCACCCCGACCAAAGAGCTTCAAGAAGATCCACTTGGTAAACAACATGAAGCAACACGATATGCGCAATGGAAGGTATGGAGGCAAACAATGGCACCGTTTAGTCATTGCAAGTCCTGACTGAATGATTGCAGACTCCCCCAGTCGATGAAGAGCAGTTTGAGTGTTTCTCACGTTACAGGCAGGCGAGCAGGCTCCGCCCACTCCCAACACTCCCAACACCTCATTCTGACTTTTAGATCCACAGAAATCCCTGGAAATCCTTTCTGGTTACCTAGCAACTTTCATTTCAACTTCAATTTGATCACTGCTGAACGATGAATCACATCTTTGTGTCACAATGTTTATGAGCATGTTGGCAGCACATGAATCCCTCACTGTAATAAATATTGGCTCACCTTTTAAATTGTATTTAGATTTTTATTCCGTAGTGTGAGTGTTTCTGAGTTTTGGCTATTTAAAGAGCAGTTCCATATTATTTCTATAGTGTTTTTATCATTCAGGATGGTTTTTTTTTGTGTTTTTTCTGTTATCTTGATAGTCCAGAGTCATTCCGCTGCATACACAAGTCGAGACAAATAGTTTTCTATTGTAACAAAACATTTATTGTGTTTCTCTTAAAACCAATGTACAGAAATATTAAGCTGCATTGGTATTTGACTTATTTTCATTTGGCTTCACAGGATCCAGAAATATTAGCTTCTTCAAACTTTCTGATGGTCTTTCAGGTCTTTTTAGGACATTTGTTGTATTTTTGGTCATATTGGGATTTGGTACTCGATCATTTGTAAAAATCTTCATTTTGTTTATGTTCTGAAGTGTGAGCACTGGTGCATCTATCGAGTTTAGGTCTTTTTTATGGAGCTTAAATGGTCAGGGCTATACGACGATCTACTGACCTGGACTGGGGTAGACCGATATATCAGGTCAATATTTATCGTTTTTTATTATGTTGGGATCGGCTGTTATTTGTCCTAGTAAAGTCAGGCACCTCCTCGGGCAGCCCGGTGCTGTTGCAGAATTTAATTTAAATGTATTTTAATGTTCACTAATTACATCTGCATAATAAATACTCTACATTCACTTTATTTATGTGTCTGACTTTTACACTGAGCGGTGCACAAACTTAAGAATTAACTGATAAATTCAGAGTTCAAAAACCGATTCAGTTTCAGAAAATTTGTGCATCATCCAAATTTATTAGTGACATTTTAGCACGAAAATAAGGTGGAAAATGTCTGGATATCGGCCGTGGAAATTAGCCCATAAAAATCGCCAGTACATATCGACAAGATGATATCTCCTATCGGCATTGGCAATAGAAACACCAATATCGGTCAACCTCTAGTCTGGACTCTAGGAGGAGGGGAAAAAAACAACCCGTGTCCCCCGTGAAATTCTGAAGAACCTGCAGTAAGCTTCTTGAACCTTTAAAAACACGAAAAGTACATGTTCTTAGGAGCAACGTTCTTAGATCTGACCGGTAGCTCAGAACGTTTGTACCCTACATTGGTCCAGCAAACACAAACTGTCTCAACCCTTCTTCTTTTTTTTCTACATTCTAAAGTTTTAACTGTAAACTTTCTTCAGCCTTGCCCTGTGGATCTGTGGTGAGATAGATGCTGACGAGCATGTTTCTGTTTTCGTAGGATAGTCCTTATCAGTGGCAGAAGATCCTTCTATAGTGTATTTTCTGTCCTGCCGTATCGAGATTGTAGCCAAGCAGGGTATGTATCCGACAGCATGTCGAACCTTTATAACTCCGTCCATCCTGTGCTCCCTCTTTCCTTTTTGTTTTTTTCTCATCCCTCCTTCTTCCCTCGAAGGCTTGGTTTCGGTGAATGCCATAGTTGAATATTAGCATTGATAGTTCCTTACTGACTGTAGCATAGCTCTTGTTGCTTGTCTTGCTTTTTCTATAACGGCGCTGGTGGCACTCATGGTTTATTCTCCTCTCAAATCATCTTCTTGCATCTGTTTACCATGCCAACCATTCCCGGGTCTGATGCATGTTACCATTGTATTGTTTTATTTATCTATTTAGTTTATTCTTTAATGTAAAGTAAAATAACCCACTTGGCTTTTGGTGGGACTAGTAGAAGTAGAGGAGTGATTCGGAGCAACGTGTTTTGGAGGAAGTGGAAGGAAAATGGGACAAACATCAGAAGACAATGTACAGAAAGCAAAGTGCCACACTGGGGTTTTAGTGAGGAGCGCAACAAGCTCAGAGCATTTGTGGAATGTCCTGAGCCAGCCAATAGGAGTAAGGTCAAAGGTTAATTAACCCCCAGCGCTCTCCAGTATGCGTGTCTGACTGATTGTTGGAGCCAAATGACTGCAGCTGCAAAACAGCATCAGATTTGGGGCAACTTTTCCGAAACAGATTTCCACCTCCTATGCATCCTAATTTTTGTCCCTTTTCACCTCATTTAATACAAGTTTCATGTTAAAGTAAGATAGAGATTCACTCCAGTTTTAATAATAGCATGGATTCAAAACACCCTTTTGGCTGGTGTTTTCTGTTTAGTTTATATTTACTTGATTTAAATAATATGACCAATACAATTTAAACTGTGCAGAAACAATAAAAAGTCAGTTTGGAAATCTTGATTTGTCGTTTTCGAAGTTTTGAAGAGGATATTATTGGATATCATATCCCAAACACGAGTTGAAACCATTTGAAACATTTCTGCAACTTTATTCTTTCACTAGCTGCTTTTGTGACTCGCTTTTTTTATGACTTTAGCTTTAATCGTGACCTGCTGCTATTGTGACTCGCTGCTAGCATGACTAACATAGTGGCTAGCTTTTATCACGATTTCCTGCTATCTGGTTTAAGTTGTCAGAAAAAGAGCCTGATGTAAAATATGACATTCTGCAAATATTGAAAATAACATTCTGAGTTATTTTAAATTCAACCACAACAAAAAAAAAGTAGTTTAAAGGCATCGAACTAAAAAAAAAAAACCTTTTTAAAATCTTACTTTTGATTATAATCAGTCACTCTTTAGTTTTTCATGCAGGCTGAACATGAAAATAGTCTAATGCACCCATCTTCTGCAGTAGCATTTGGTAATGTCCAGGAAACAGCAGAGAATGTCTCGGCTAGTAGAAGCTAACTGTTAGCATTAGCAACTTCACCACAGAACCCCAGGCTTGAGTTATATGTGTAGATAAAACATCAGCGTTGCAAATCAGTGGTAGAGTTGGGTTGCTGATATCCAGTCAGAGGTGAGATGTCCAAAAATCAGGAAATCAAACTCCAAAGCATGCCGTCTGAAGTTCAGCTGTGATGTGGCTCACTTCTAGTTCCTGGAAATGGTGCATCAGTGTTTTTTGCCACCCCAAGCACGATTTACAAGGCATTCATTCCTACTCTAGACCGCTGCAAATGTATTGATTAAAGAAGTGTTCCACACCTTTAAAATCTAACATTAATCATTTAATGATATCGGTTTCCCTGTAAAAAAAACAACATTAAGTAATACAATTTGAATGAGAATTGTTTTTTCCCCATAAAACAAAACAAAATAGACCAAAATACTGTAGAATAAAAATATTTAACGCTAATAAATGAAACTAAAAGCTTGACTATCTGACACAAAACCACTACATTTGTCTAAAATTGAAATGTTAAAATGACTCAGAATAACTATTAGTTTTAATAAGGAGTTAGCCACATGTTTAACATTTTTCATTTTGTCTTCTCCATCCTGCCACACAGTTTCAGAACACATAAAACTGCAGTAAAATTTGCTCATTCTTGTAAGATCTCCTCCTTGTTTTTTCTGACAGTAAAATTGATGCAGATCACGTAAAGCTCCTCGCTGCTGTAAAGTAGATGCTCTCGCTGTTTATGTGAGCTAGAAGCATAAAACTTCCCGTTTGCATGATTTTTAGAAGTATGATGAGCACTCCTCACAGATTAAAACACCAACAGAGATTTATTTTAGTCCTGCAAGTGTTGCATGCTGCAAAAAAATTCTAGTGTTTCCTCTTTAATCCCAGTAGAACAAAGCAGAACCTTTATTTCTGAATGGCTTCATACAAACCTCGCTCCATATAAGCATTTCCTGTGTCCTCTGTTTTCTCTCTTCCATTATTATTATTATTATTTTTTTGTTTTCACTGTTATATGAAACATCTGCTGCCTGCGGATCTGTTCCCCAAGATGTGTCAATAATTGTGTCTGTGCGTGCTTGTCTACCCGATAACACTGTTTTCATCCTAACAGATCGGCACCAACATCCGCAGAGTCGTGTGAGGATTTATGTGTTTGCATCTGAAGGTGGTTTCAAGCTAAAAATAGGAAGATAAGGAAGCAGGAAAACAAGACCGTGTTCTGACTTAACCTCTGCGGTTGTTCTAGAGCAGGGGTGTCAAACTCAGTTTTGCTCAGGGGCCACATTGAGGAAAATCTAGTCCCAAGTGGGCCAGACCAGTAAAATTAAAGTATGTATAAATTAAAAACTGCTTCAGATTGTTTTCTTTGTTTTAATATGATCAACATAAAACAAAGCTGGAGCCTGAGGACAGTGTATCCAAAATAGTTTAAGCACAACATCACCATTAATAATAAAACACCTGAAGTGTATTTGAAAATGTGAAATACAAAACAAAAACCCAGACTATTTCTCAGTAATTCAAATAACTGATTCACAGATCACATGGCTATGTCAGTTTCATGCATGTCTTTGACTCCTGATACCTGACATCTTTTAGCTTTCACCAATAGTTTAACTGAAAAATGAAAGCTTATTTTCAGACTTTACATTTTAAAGTCTGAAAATAAGGTTTACACAATCATCTCGCGTTATGTGTGCGGGCCTATTCCGGCCCGCGGGCCGCACGTTTGACACCTCTGTTCTAGAGTGTTGCTACTCTGAATAATATTGACACAACAGGGCCCATTCGGACTTGATGTCCCCCACCTCCTTCGGAACGTTTTGGAAGTTCTGTCAAAGGTGGGAATTGAAGCTCCTTCTGACAGGAGACTGCCAGACGTTCCCAGCAGACGCTCACGATACGTTTGGGCCTTCCAGGTCTGACCGGCTTCCTCCCCCACCATCTGAGCCAACTCATCACCAGGTAGTGGTCAGGGTTAGAAAGGCTAAAAGCTCCGCCTCTCTCATCACCCGAGTGTCCAAGACATGAGGCCGCAGATCAGATGAGACGACAACAGTCGATCATCAAGCTGCGGCCTAAGGTTTCCTGGTGCCAAGAGCACATATGGACACCTTTATGTCTGAACATGGTGTTCACTATGGACAATCCATGAGGTGCACAGAAGTCCAATAACAAAACACCGCTCAAATTCAGATGGGGGTGGGGGGGTGTTCCCAATAACCACACCTCTCCAGGTCTCACTGTCGTTGCCCACATGAGCGTTAAAGTCCCCCAGCAGAACGAGGGAGTCACCTATAGAAGCGCTCTCCAGCACCCCTCCAAGGTCTCCAAAAAGGGAGGGTAGTCTGAACTGTAGTTTGGTGCATAATCACAGACCACATTCAGGACCCATACCCCCACACGTAGGGGGAGGGAGGCTACCCTCTCATTCATCGGGGTGAACCCCAACATACAGGCACCAAGATGAGGGGCAGCTAGTATGCCCACCCCTGCTCGGAGCCTTTCAGTGGGAACAAATCCTGAATGGTAGTGTCCAACCCCTCTCAGGGAAGCTGGTTCTGGAGCTAGAGCCATGCGTCGAGGTCTCAACCTCACACACCAAGTCAGGCTCCTTCCCCACCAGAGAGGTGACATTGTGTCATGGTGCCAAGAGCCAGCTTCTATAGCTGAGGGTCAGACTGCGCTGTGATTGGCCCATCAAACTGATAGAGCGCTGTGATTGGCAAGTCACAATACTGGTCTGAGCTGCCATGGGAGCATGGCTAGACCGACATGCAGAGCAAAGTCATTTTGCTTCTGCTTTCTAGGCTAACATCACCGCACCAAGGTGTCTGAATGGACTGAACTGCAGTCTTGCAATTGGCTAATTAGCTGTTAGCAAGAAATGTAAATGGTGTACCTAATAAAATGGCCAACATGTGAACATTCTAGTCACCTAATGTTATTTTTCAGTCATAATCTGGTTTGATCCGTAACTCTGAGCAGCAGATTGACAGCTGAATATTGTTGTTTGACTCATGTTTTCATTCTCATGTTTGTGCAGCAGAAACAAATCTGTGAACATGTAGACCATAAACCACGTGCACAGTCTGTTTTCATCTTCAGGAGAGTTAGTGAGGCCGTCTTCAAGTCTCCCACAGCAACATGAGCTGTTTTAGGCAGTGGAAGATGTTTTTTCTAACAAGCGGACACAATACTAGCCGTACTTTTCTCTATCCTTTCTCCCCAGGGTGTGTTTTATTTCAGACGGCCTTGGTGCATCCAGAGGCACTAGCAATTACAGAAAGTAGGCCAGATCGATAAGTCTTTGTATGTAGAGTGAGCGATAATAGGAAAGGGTCCAGGAAGATGAAGGAAAAAGGGAAATTAGAGACGTTTGTTTGGCGAGAGCTCTAAAAGTCTTGTGCTCAATAGGGATATGAAGGCAGAGGGGCGTCAGCGGCACCCATCGGGAGGTGTAAGTGCCAAGGAGATGGTGATTGGGCTGGAGGGAGTGGAGTTGGGGGCAGATGGAAAGGTGAGAAAATGTCAAACAGTTAATTTTTTACATAAAAGCATCTTAAGTTCCATTTTAAAATAAATCAATCACGCAGAAAAGCTGAAAAATATGATGAACGGAGAAACATTTGACAGAAAGCTTTATTCACACAGACAATTCAACACGGATGCCCAGAGCGTTGCATGTTTTATTGGACCTTTGACTTCCTGTTTGCAGACTGTGTCCTACACCCAGTTCTTGTATCCCACCAATGTGTTGGGTGGCCGAAGGAACACGATCGACTCCACCTCGTCCTTCTCTCAGTCCCGTAATGCGAGCCACCGCAGCCTGAGTTTGGGCCGAGCCAACAGCAACCAGAGCAGCTTAGACACAGGTTAGTAAACCTACGGTTGGATGTTTCCACTCTCCATCCTCAGTGAAATAATGCATTTTTGTTACAGACATAGAACCAAACTTGAGCGTAACCTTTGTTTTTATTGCACTGGTTTTAGGGAACGACTTTGGAGACTTCCGCGAGTACGACCCCAACCTGCTGGATGATCCGCAGTGGCCTTGTGGAAAACACAAAAGAGTTCTCATCTTCCCCTCTTACATGGTGAGAAAATACATGCCTACGTGTAAAACACCACCACCAGCAACAACAGCAGTGACCTCAGCCCTGTCCTCTCCACAGCACACTGGGAAAGTTGTTTTCATTCAAAACAAAACCAAGAAGAGGCTTTTGACAAGTCTTCTCAAAATATCCTGTGCTACTTTACTGTGTTTTTTTCCTCTGTTAAAGGTTCATTTCATTTTTATCATCAATATTGACCTCGTTGGGCTTCGTCTTTCCGCCAAAGTCAAGAACAATAACCCTGAAAAGATTCTTCTGCAAATTTGTTTCTAAAGTAGATATATTTCCTCAAGTTTATCAGCTGTTTTAAAAAAAATGAGTCAGGGGGATGTTTCAGGGAGTTGTTAATCAGCAAGGTCAGCGGTGGGGTCTTTTCTGAAAAGGCAAAAACTTTTTATTTTTGATAGGAAAAAGAGGGGAAACAAGTTGTTTGTGCTGTAGAGACTTGCAAAAAAAACTGACTGAGATGTTTTCCTTTCCTCTTCCTCCAGTTACCAAACCCAGAACCAAACAACAATAGTGACTGTATTTCTACTCAAGTGGAACCGGTTCATTTTCCTGCTTTTTAGAATCTCATTTCTTTTTTAAATGCAAATATGCAGCAGTTTGTAGAGGAATAAAATAAATGTGAGTGTGGGTTTATGCTTATAATTGACTTTCTTTACTAAGTGGCATTTGTTTCCACGACTTCATCTACCGTGAATACAAAGTGCCTCTAAACATCTGCTAACGTGTCAGGCAGAGACCTTTGACGTCAAAATTACAAAAGGGGTGCATGCAACAAGTTTTTCAAACACCTAAAACATAACGTACAGAATTACAGACATAAAAACAACAATTCATCAAAATCTAATATGGAATCACATCATATCGTTGTCAATGCTTCCACCGTCTCTACGTACAGGAAATGTTTGGACAACGTTAAAGTTAAGGCCCGTTAGTCATCATCACTGGCTGGTGAAATCATATCTCTGCATTTGACCCATCCTTGTAGGGAGCGGTGAGTTGCAGCGGTGGCTGCACCCAGGAAGTATTTGGTGGTTTAACCCCCCCAATCCAACCCCTTAAAGCTGAATGTCAAACAGGGAGGCATTGGTCCCATTTTTAAAGTCTTTGTAGGAGCTGACGGTGGGTTTGAACTCCGATCTCCCAGTTCCAGGGTGGACATTCATACCACTAGGCCACTAAGAAAATAAAAAAACAAAAAAATCTCTCTCTCTCTCACACACACACACGCATGCATGCACGCACACACGTTTGCCTTTTCCAGGATTCTGTCCATACTAAGGCTCCAAGTTTGCGTCATGGTGCTGACCCAGAATCTTTCCCCAAATATTTATTCCTGGTGCAATAATAATAGAATAACTTATTAGTGCTTAAATAAATTTTTTTCAACCATCCACTTTGAAGACAGAAAGGTTATTAAAGCTTTTAGCAGATACAATGAATTTTGCTGCTGTGAAATCATAATAATCACATAATTTGACTGGTTGTACAGGTTTTACTGTGAAATGAACACCAAGCTCTGGGTGTCACGTTGTTAGTCACCTTTTCCTCAGCTCATTAACACCAGTTTTTTCACCCATTTTTAGAATCTTGGGTTAATAAAATAAAATAACAGAAGTTTTAAGTAAAAATAAACAGTGAAATGTCTCTTTGGCATTAAGCTTTGCATTTTTTTCATGAAATCTCGGTTTTGTTCGGACTCTGTGGGTTGTTTTGTCATGTTACTTGTTGTCTTGGAAAAAAATGTGAGTTTCTGAGTTTTATGAACCAGCAGTTTGTTGAAATTCTAAATTTCTAGTGATCAAAAACGTTAAGTTTTAACTGAATTTCAAAATCATCTTTATATAGTAAAATTTCAACCAGTTTTACCAGTAAACCACCAGTGAGATGTGAGATTTGATTGTTGGAGCAGCTCAGAGGTAAAAATAAAAACTCAAAGCTCAGAATCCTCTGATTTCAGGACTCATTCCACTTCTGCCTGGGTCTCATAGCTCAGTCTGTAAGACACTGGGTTGTTGTACAGATGTTTCAGGGTTCAGTCCCAGTGGAAAGGCGTTCTTTTAGATTCCAAGTGAGTTTCTAGAGAACTTGAAAAGCTCTAAAGAGCAAGTTAAGGGTATCTCCTTCTGTAGCTCAGGCTGTAAGGTTTTGGAGTGGTGTGCAAGAAGTCCAGATTTCAATTCCAATAAGAAATAATGTTTAATTTAGACCTTTAGCTGAATTCTTGACAACATGAAATTCTCTAAAACACATAAAGCTCATGTCTGCTTGAGTAGCTCAGTGTGCAAGGTTTTGGGATAATTAGCAATAAGTCCAGGATTCAATCCCAGAAAAAGCCTGCAAAAGGTTTTACCTTTTTAAATAAAAATGACAAAAATGACAAGTTGAAATGTTCCACCAGAACACCTCGAAGTATGAAGGGTTCTGGTGGTGCAGTGGAATAGTTTGTGTTCACAAGTCACCAGTGGTGCAGCACCTGGTTCAAATCCTACTGAGGACTGCTAGACCTGGACTAGTGGGACCACTCTGAAAGATGCTGGGTGTGGAACCAGAAGCAATTTTAAGCTTTAAGTGAATCCTTGACAACAATAAATGCTCAAAAAAAAAAAAAAGCACAGAGCTAGTATCTAATTGACTTGCTCCGTCTGTAAGACAATGGGTTGTTAGCTTAAAGGTCCAAGGTTCAAAGCCAGGAGAAGCTACTAGTGTGGATAATTGAAGTGCAAAGCAAATGTGGGCTTTACATGAATTCTTCACAACATGACTGGCTGTGACATTTTTAAGTACAAAAGTTGAAATGACAAGTTCAAATGTCCCACCAGAACATCTGCAAGTGTGAAGGGTTCTGGTGGTGCAGTTAGATAGTACGTGTTCATAAGTTGCAAGTGGTGCAGCAACTGGTTCAAATCCTGCTTGTGACTGACTGGACCTGGATCAATGCCAGCTAGATTAGATTCACTTTAAGTGACTTTGGCCAGTTGACTCTAGAAGAAGGTCTTGGTCTATGTCAAATTTGTGGTCAGGTAACTTGGTTCTTCCCATTACTTCTGCAAAAGTCCAGCTTGAACACCATTTCACTCAGCATAACCCCATATATTTACGCGTTAGAAACTCAGGGAGGGAATCAAACCCCCTCCCTGACCCCTTTCAGAGTAGTCGCATTGATCCAGGTCCAGTCAGTCACAAGCAGGATTTGAACCAGTTGCTGCACCACTGGCGACTTACGAACGTGAATCTATCCCACTGCGCCACCAGAACCCTTCACAATTGAGAATGTTCTGGTGGGACATTTGAACTTGTCATTTCAACTTTTGTACTTAAAAATGTCACAGCCAGTCATGTTGTGAAGAATTCATGTAAAGCCCACATTTGCTTTGCACTTCAATTATCCACACTAGTAGCTTCTCCTGGCTTTGAACCTTGGACCTTTAAGCTAACAACCCATTGTCTTACAGACTGAGCAAGTCAATTAGATACTAGCTCTGTGCTTTTTTTTTTTTTTTTTTGAGTAATTATTGTTGTCAAGGATTCACTTAAAGCTTAAAATTGCTTCTGGTTCCCCACCCAGCATCTTTCAGAGTGGTCCCACTGGTCCAGGTCTAGCAGTCCTCAGTGGGATTTGAACCAGGTGCTGCGCCTCTGGTGACTTATGAACACAAACTATTCCACTATGCCACCAGAACCATTCACACTTGAAAGTGTTCTGGTGGAACAATTCATCTTGTCATTTTAATTTAAAAGGCAAACCTTTTGCAGGCTTTTTCTGGGACTGAAACATGGACTTTTTGCTTATTATCCCAATACCTTACACACTGAGCTACTCAAGCAGACATAAGGATTATGTGTTTTAGAGCTTTTCATGTTGTCAAGAATCCAGATAAAGGTCCAAGTGAAACATAATTTCTTACTGGAAATGAACCCTGAACATTTTGCACACAACTCCCAACACCTTACAGCCTGAACTACAGAAGGTGATTTTCTTAACTCGTTCTTTTTAGCTTTTCAAGTTCTCAAGGAATTCACTTGAAGTCTAAGGCCTAGTCCACACGTAGCCGGGTTTTTAAAAAAACGAATATCCGCCCCTCCAAAAACTTGCATCCACACCACCTCGTTTAAAAAAAAACTGTCCACACGTACCCGGATAAATACGTTGTTAAGGACATGCCAGACCTGTAGGCGGCAGTACTTGGAGAAGCCAGGTGCCAGGCAATAGCCGTTCTTAACCTCGTCCTTCGTCTGTGGTCTTCCGCAAGGAGCAGTAATTCCACTTGCAAAAACAAACAAGCAAAAAGCGCTTGGACAATTGATAAAGTGAGCGCAGCTCTGAGGGCATCCATGCTGTTGGCTAGTGTAAACACAGGTCGCACATGTGATGTCAGCATTTTTTGTCGCGGAAAGTGACGTTGCGGACTTTAAAACTCCGGTTTTGTCTGTCCACACGCAGACACCCAAAACTGAGAAAACGCAGATCTTCTCTTTGGCCGGAGTTTTTAAAAAGATCCGTTTTTGTGTGAAAAAACTCCATTTTCGTGTGGATGACAGGCCAAAACGTAGAAAAATATCTACGTTTTGGCAGATCCCCAGCTACGCGTGGACAGGGCCTAAAATGACAACATACCACTAGGACTGAACTCTGAAACATCTGCACAGCAACCGAGTGTCTTACAGACTGAGATATTAGATATTAGACCCAGGTAGAAGTGGGATGAGTCCTGAAATCAAAAGATTCAGATCTTTGAGATTTTATTTTTGAGCTGATCCAACAGTCAGACCTCACATCTCGCTGGTGGTTTAGTGGTAAAACTGGTTGAAACTTTACTATATAAAGATTATTTTGAAATTCAGTTAAAACCTCTTAAACTATCCTTTTTGATCATTCGAAATAATTAACTACTGGTTCATAAAACTCAGAAACTCAGACCTACACAAGCAGGATTTGAACTAAAGGTATTTGTCTTCGTTTTAGTTAAATTACACACTTTTTTAAAAAAAAGTTTTGAACTTTTACACTGATCCAAAAACACTTGGAAACTTTAAACTTTTTCCATGACACTGAATGTATAGTACTCTAATCTCTAAGTTATTTTTGATGCTATTTAAGATATTTCAAGTTGTTACAAACATATCTTTGAAAGTCATAATTAACTTTGACCTTTGATCTTTATATCAGACAGTTAATTTTCCTAACTTCTCACATTTTAGAACAAAGAAAACACACTTTTGAGATTTGAACCTACAAACACTGACTTACCAGTTGCTTCTCTTACTGCTTGAGCTATTCAATTCTTAAAAATTATTCTTTCAGAAGTTTCCAAAAGGATCTCAAGAAGCTCAAGCATCTTGCTCCAAACGTGTGATGCCAGGTGTCATATAGAGGAAAAAAGTTACAGCATGTTTCCAACCTTGTTATGATTTTAAACTGCCCATAGCTAGTCAACCAGTTTGTGGAAGTCAGTTGTCTTAAATCTGAACATGCCTCATTTTATCACTAAACAGTATAATATTTGTTTTATTAAGATTCAGTGTCAATCTATTTCAATCAAACTAGTTTTTAATTTTAATCAGTTCATCAATTATCACTTTAGCCACCTCCTCAATATCTGATCCTGAGTAAAACAG
This sequence comes from Nothobranchius furzeri, assembly GCF_043380555.1. NCBI lineage: Eukaryota > Metazoa > Chordata > Actinopteri > Cyprinodontiformes > Nothobranchiidae > Nothobranchius > Nothobranchius furzeri. The sequence continues at coordinate 48,807,889 of NC_091751.1, read as the reverse complement.
TGTGGTATCATCTGCAAATAGAATGGTACCGAGTGTCTTAGATTCATTTACCAAGTCATTTGTAAACAAAATGAACAGTTTTGGACCGCAGACTCTACCCGTGTGGCACTCCACAATTAATTTCACATAGTTTTGATTTATGGTCCTTTATCTGAACAAACTGTTTCCTTTTAACCCATTGATGAGCCACACCTTATTCCAAACTGACAATTTTTGAAGTAACCTTGAGTGATCAATGACGTCAAAAGCTTTTTTCAAATCAATGAAAACACTAACAGTCATTTTTATTGTCAGTTGCTGTTGATATTTTATCCGTTAATTCCATTATTGCCATTGCTGTGGAATGTTTAGTTCTAAACCCACATTGTTCATTGTTTAAAATATTATTTTTTTTCACTGAATTTATCCAACCTTGATAAAAATACTTTTTCCAATATTTTAGAAAACTGTGGAAGCAGTGACACCGGCCTGGAATTATTGAAACTATGTTTATCACCACTCTTGTACAAAGGAATGACTTTCACTGTTTTCATTGCGTCAGGAAAATTTCCAGTAGAAAGTGATAGATTACAAATGTAAGTGAATGGTTCAATGACAGAATCTATGATGGTTTTAACAGTTATCATGTCCAGGTCCTGATAATCGGTTGATCGTTTGTTTCCACAGTTTTTTACAATGTTTCGTATTTCTTCTTTATCTACTTTGTAATTGATGACTTCCTATTAGTAGCGAAAGGTCGACATCGACAATGTAAAAGGAGAATATTTCTTGGAAAAGTCTGTGTGGTGATAACAAGGATGTGGGTGTCACAGGTAACATCATCACCCAGAAACCCTCTTCACTGGGTCGAGGAATCCAACACTGAGGTGTAAGGATCCAGCCTTGGTACTGGATAGTTGAGACCGGTCACTTTGACACCAGCTCTGGTTTTCCTTTTCAGACGACGGTCATTGAATACGTCAAACCTTTTGACCTCAAGAAGGACATGAATGAGACTTTCAAAGAGAAGTTCCCTCATATACGACTCACCCTCAGCAAGATAAGAAGGTAAACTAAACAAAAAAACCTGATTTTCCTTTGTTTTAAATCTAAAATATGAGCAGTTTTTATTTTAGTTTTCTATCTCCGCTCTTTCTCTTCCTCCCTTCCTGAATGTTTGTTTGTACAGCTTGAAAAGAGAGATAAAAAAACTGGCTCAGGACGAATGTGGCTTTGAGGAGCCAACAGTGGCCATGGCTTTTGTCTACTTTGAAAAACTTGTTCTTCAAGGCAAACTAAACAAACAGAATCGGAAGCTCTGCACTGGCGCCTGCGTCCTTCTGGCGGCGAAGATCGGCGGTGACCTCAAGAAACACGAAGTTAAGCTTCTCATAGATGTAAGTCTCCCAGCGCACACCTTTCTAAATTTAAAGGGTCACTTTAATACAAATAAATCTTAGAAGACAAGTCTCAGGGTTTCTTTAAAGAAGATAGTTACAACTCAATTTAAAAAACCTTATTCAAACATAAACCTAATTAAACACATTCCATTCCAACACGTTAATAAAAACAGTTGAAAAAAATCAGTAACTTGTACTTATTTTTAAAGTTTACACAGTTGGTTTTCGGATTGAAAGATCATACTGATGACGGGGATTGAATTTTCTCACAAAACTGACATAAATTTAAAGCATTCCATAAAATATCAAATATGTCACTTTCCTATTTTTTATGTTTTCCTTTTGACAGAAACTGGAGGAGAGGTTCAGGGTGAACCGCAGAGAGCTGATAGCGTTTGAGTTTCCTGTCCTGGTGGCGCTGGAGTTCAACCTGCACCTGCCAGAACACGAGATCATGCCCCACTACAGACGCCTCCTGCAGACCTCTTAGCGTTGGTGATCCATCAGGAGGACGGGTGCCTGGGCTCTCCTCCTGATCCTCTGTTTCCAGTAGCCTCCATCCCTCAGCCTCACTCTGAGCTCATCACTACAGATAACATTCTCCTTCCCCTCACAGAACTGCAATTTGCCAAAAAGACACATTTTCTAACAAATATTTCTACATTCATCATCACTACTCGAACCTCCAATTAGAGAGGTTCTCATCTTTACATAACTTTGTATTATTAACTTTTTGGGATGGATCACTTTTCCCATTTTTCATCAGATTTTTTTGTAAACTTGGGTTCTGATTGTTAGATCTTCACCTTCCTGAACAAAAGCCTTCTAACTCTCATCTCTAAAGTGCACTTTTAACGTAATGCAAGACATGTTTGTTTTAGACTATTAACAAGCTCGGGAATTCAAACCTTGCAAAAGAAAAAAGAAGCATTATTCATAAGCACCGCACACCTTTTTTCCACCCAAAATGCTTTTCTAGTCGCAAAGATCTGCACGAAGAGTTGTGAATGTTTCTACCTGCAGAAAAGATGCAATCTCTCTTTTTCTTCATAGTTTCTACTGTTTTCTGTAGACCCCCAGAGACCAACCTTTCTCAGCATCAGAGCTCCTGTACTCTATGTTAGAGTGTATTTACAGCATGTTTTAAGCTGCTTTAAGATGGAATATGTTAATGAGTCTGGATAAAAATACTTATAACCAGTGATTTTTAACCAGGTAGGTGTTCTCTTTATGATTTATATGAGACATTTGTCTTTAGATGACCTCTGTGAGGAAGGACAACCTCTAAAACAAGGACTCGATGATGACTATTGAAACTTGAATGTATCGATTTGAAATCTACAGTTTCTTAAAAATAAAAAATCATCCATTTTATCTGTTAAAATGAACCATACTGCTAGATTTTTCCTTTTCATAGCTTATAATCTGTCACACTACCAGATTATTGACGGGTCACCGAATCAGAAGTACGCTGAAGGTCAACCGAAGCTGCTTGAAGTATTGATTTCGGTACTGAGGTGAAATCATCACAAGCTGAATCTTACAAGCATGGATTGTTTTCATTTAAGGTGGAAATTGCTGTATTTTCTGTTTTCAGGCACAGACTTTGCTCTAAGATCCACTCATGGGTGACGTAACCTGTGTACGTTATAAATAAATGTCCTCTGCTTGTTCAAACAAAAATGAATGCACCTCGTTTCTTCTTATTTTTTTGTTTGTTTGCTGAACAAGTGGATAAGAATCGTTTGGATTTATTCTCACATAAGAAGCTAGGCTATTTTTCAGTTACTCTGCATTTCTATTCAAAATATATATATATTTTTTTTCAGATGATTTTGGCCTTGGGTATAAAATAGGCTATCTGAATCCCTAGTCTTCATGCTGAATATTGGAGGGGTCATATTAAGCACAAAACCAGCAGAGCCTGGAAGAAGGACTCTGAATAGCACATCCCCCAGACTGGGGTGCTCCCGAGATGGTGCCCAAAAGGACACCAACACTACCCTCCTCACCACAACACTAGGTAAAAACAGGTCTCCCTAACTAGGGAGAGCCTCTGAGCCTGCCTGAGGGGGTCAACTCTGGATCCAACCTCTTCAATCCTCCTCTCATCACCCTGGGCTGGATCAGGCTCGAAGATGCTGAGAGCCCATCCAGCAGTGGATCATCCGGCGGGGCGGGTCCTCCAGAAGCACCCGCCAGTCACCCACAAGTCATCTGTTGCTTAAAACCTTTAAAACAAATAAAACACCATTAAAATATCACCACCAGGGAATTGTTCATTCCTTCGCGGTCTGATGTTGTTTAAAAATCCCGGACGAGCCCCCATTTATGTTACGTCCCCGACATGAGATGGTAAAATGTGAAGGATGGGGATAACTTAAGAACTGGACAGTGGATATTAAACGGGTTTTATTGTTATAAAAAGGTTCTAAAACACGGGCAAACAGATGACGGGCATTATAAAAATAATGCAAACACAAACTCTCAAAAAGGTTAACATTAAAAGACGAATGATCAACTAAAAAACACCTGGTTAAAACTTAGTTAAAAGCTCAACTGAAACGAAGGTGTTTAAAACCGAAGTCAATCATATTCCACAAACGAAGTTAACCTTTAAAACAAACGAACACAAGATCCCACAGGATCACTCAAGAGTTTCAACTATAAAAATTAAACTCATCAAAACAAAGACTCGAATGAACGAAGGGGTTAAAATAAAACGAATCACGGAGAACAGCAGAACCCCTGCACCGCTGTCTCACTGACTGCTGAAGGCACAGCCTTTTTATCCTAGGTGTGGCTTATCAGGAGGATTCAGCTCAGCTGTGCTCCTCAGCAGCCTGGAAGAGAGGAGGAGGAGGGGTGGTGTCCGGCTGATCACCAGAGCTGGGTGATCCTGGCTGCTTTTTCCCTCTTCAGGCTGGCAGCTGTGACAATAGGCTGTAAGGGAACTCAAAATGGCCTGCATGTCAAGAAATGCCCAAAGAGATTTTTAAAAAATTTGGAAAAAAATGGGTTGGGAAAGTATAAATGTGCACATGAAGTCAATTAGGAGCAGAAAAATCTTGAAAGTAGGGATCTCTTGAAGGCCACAATCCAGCATTTTTTAGTTGCTTCCCTGCTCTAACACACTTGATTCAATGGTTTAATCACCTGTGGATTGAAATCAGGTGTGTTTATTCAGGGAAACAACAAAAACATGTTGAATTGCAGCCCTTGTCTTAAAGGGACAATGACATAAAAAAGTCAAAGTGATGAGATCCTAGAAAATACTCAATGAAATATTAAAAGAGCCAAACTGAGCTGTAAACAGCTAAATTATGAAATATATGGATTTATCAGAAAATGATTTATAAACAGCATAATGCAAATATCCAGTAGGTGCTCACAAAACTGCACAGAAAAGCAAAATGACCAAAATTAAGCAAAATTTCTTCATGATCAAACAAATCATCAAAGGCAAAAACACAGAAACAATAATAGTTAAAAATAGATGTTTTAATAAATTGGATACAATGATGAAAATGTCTCAAATAGTGACAAACAACTTACAAAAATTGGTGTGTTTGAATGCAAATCTTTATTTTAAAATGTAACAAACAGTTTAAACCTGAGCCAGGCCCTGGGAGGGACAGTTTTCTTCAGGATGAACCAGATCTCAATAAATTATTGTCACTTGAACTCCTTGATAAATCTGAGGTCATGTTAGATCATTTATTAATTATAGAATGTTTTTTACATCTAATTCGATTGTTATGGGACTGGTTGCACCTCTTGCTCTGATGCAACCTGAGTGGTCAGTTTCTCCTCCCAGGTGTGAACTGACCCCTTCCTGACACGTATCCCGTGTAAACAAGTCACACCAGTTTCGTGCTACCTTCAAAACAAACACCGGCCCGAGTGTGGTTGCACCGCATACATGGCTTAGTCCCCCCCATTGATGGCCTAATTCCCCCCCACTGTCTCATAAAGGAGTCTATTGACAGCCCTTCCTGAGCCAAGCTCAAACATAAGTGACCCTCATTGTGAAACTATGTGTGCCACCGTTTGGAGCAAGCTGCAGCCTTAAAAATAACAACATTGAGCTGAAACTGCATTTTTGCACCTTTCCTGACATGATGCAGCAACTCAGGGTTTTCTGCTTTTTACACGTTGAAAACAAGGAGGTAAAAAGTGTTATTTTTAGGAAATAAGTTGCTTCACTTCACAAAGCAAGTCAGACACCAGCACTTTCCTTTTCCGCTAGTAATCCGTTTTTATTTTCCCAAGCGTTTCTGTGGTCAAAGGTGAAAGCTCTGCAGGTGGATCTGAAAACCTGATCCTCTCCTCACGTCTGACAAGGCTACTTAATCCCTCCCGTTCCAACCCAAAGGTCAACTGAACCCGCTGTAACAGAGACCTGGTGACACACGGCAGACATGAAACACTTCTTACCGGTACTCTTATTTATTAATGAATCTTGGAAAATAAACACAAAATATAAACAAATATTTTTAAACTACTTTAGTGCTTTTTAATAGTATTTCCTCAAAACATCTTACTTTATTTTTCCTTTTTATAAACTTTTTAAAAGTTTCAAGTTGAGGCTCTAAATGAAAATTCAAAGCATGTTACACAAAGGATTAAACATGGTCACTTGTGCTGCAGCTTTTGCTCTTAAACTAGTCAACAGATTGTCATCGGATAAAAATTTCAAAGATGATGTAATAATTTCATCCCAGCTGCTAGAATCGGCTTGGGTCTGCACACATCCACCAAAAAGAAGCTGCAAACAGTGTTAAACCAACATCAATATGCAGAACCAGATCCTAGAATCTAGGGACAAAGCTCATCCCTCTTCCCTTCAGGCAGACAAGTGAACATCCTCAGTGTGGACAACAAAGCCGAAGAACAGTTTCTTCCCCTGAAGCTGCGAAGTTCATGAACAAGAATCAGAAATTCATAGTAATAAGATATTTATGACATTGTTACTAAAAATTGCATTTAATGGCTTGAAACTGGAAAACAAGAAAGTATAATGAAAAAGAATTTTGTGTCCAAGTATCAGCTGATTTTGTTCTGTGACTTTTGGATCGATTTAAATTATATAAAGGAGACTATTAACGATTTTTTTCTTAAAGGGACAATGTGTAGTTTTTACCATTAATCTCTGGAAATATCCATTGAAATGTCATTGAAAATCAATTAAGTGATGCACAGTTTTTGTCAAGTATTGGCAGCTTCGTAACACATAACCATAAAAATTAGGTCTAAAATATATGGGAGTGGGTCTAAGTCTCTGGGCAATGCCATGTTTCCTTCTACGTGAGCCACGAGGACAAAATGCATTTACTGATTTGTAACAAGCAGTGACAAAACTTTCGCCATTCATGAATGTTGTTTTACACATTTGCCTCTTCGTCTGTTGACAGTGATGAAAGGGAGTCTGATGTGCTCGTCATTTTACCGAAAGTTGAACAATCTGACGAAGTACTTGTTAGAGGATTGTGCTCCCAGGGATTTTTGACCCTAATGGCCATCCATTAGTAAGATCTTACTTGAACATAAAAATATTGCTTGCTTGCAAAGATTTAGGTATGTACTGCCCCCATTGGCAGAGACAATACACATTGTCACTTATAGTGGTGAGAGGTGGTTCTATGCTAAATTCCCAGTTTGTGACATCACAAATGGGGACTCTCTGAAACGGCTTGCTATAGGCAGATATTTCCTCAAACACTCACAGAAAAAATATATGGACAGGGTTCTTTCACGGGAGTTTGGAGTGTTTACAGAGACAGTAAAGACCTACATGTGTCACGTTGTGGGGATGGTTAGGACCCAAAAATGCAGATACCCAGGATGACACAAGGCAGGAGTTGATATAAAGAAAAAATCCTTTTATTTGTAGGATGAACAAAAAATAAATCCAAAGGCAGGGAGCCGAAAATCCAGAATCAGAAGAATAAAAGCTCACCTAGAGCACAAAACTGGGACGAGACACAAAGCTCACACAGAGCACCAGAAAACGCTGACACACAAACAATGGACCGACAAGACACTGAGACAAGACAGGGCTTATATACACTGGGGCATGATGGGCTGCAGGTGTGTGGAGAGAGAACCAGGTGAGACCAATTAACTAATCAGGGAGGAAACTAACATGACTTAAGAGTAAACAACCTAAAGACAAGATGAGCAGCAAAATAAACTAATATTCTAAGGGAAAGGGAAACTACAAAAACCTGTGGGAAAAACATGCTAAAGAGACTAATAAAAAGAGAAGCTGAACCTATAAATAACTGCAGAGGGGTAACTGGGGGAGATTGAAGGAACACAGGACCTGAGAGGGAATATCTGGAGGGCTGAGGACCAGGGGACACATGAGGAACATAAAGAGACACAGACACAGACCACAACAACATGGTAGCAAAAAGATGCAAAAGGTGAGTTTTATGTCCCATTTAATACTTTGGGATCCACCAACAATTTATTAATCAGTAAAAAAGGCTTGTGTTCGTCAAACTAACGGACCTAAAGGGTGCCTGTATTTCTTAAAAGTTTCAACAGTGAGTTCCCATATGGTTACCACACACACACACACACACACACACACACACACACACACACACACACACACACACACACACACACACACACACACACACACACACACACACACACACACACCTCTGCTCCTACAGTGTTGCTCATGCTTCACTGCACTAGAATATCCTTGTTGAGCCGTACGTCTGCACCATAATGGAAGTCAGTGACAGGTCAGTCGAGTGAGAGGGGAGGAGCCTTACACCTCTTACATAACAGTACCTGTTTCCCCCCCCCCCACCCCCCCACCCCCACCCCCACCCCACCCCCCCACACACACCTCCCCATCTCTGCAGACAGCACAATCGGCCCTGCAGAGGAAATTAATATTTTAATCTCCCAGCCACACTCAAAGGGACAGCCGTGCTCCCAGAGGGCAGGGGATAAATAAATCATGAGCTGCAGGATTGTGTGACAACAAGGCCAAGGAAGCCGTCACAACAACAAGCACCAGGAGGATGTAGACGGCTGTCATCTTGGCAGCAACTCACAGATGGGATGGGATGTATCCATTTGAAAATGAATTCATAGATATTGTAAAAAACATTAATACGTCTTTATAATGAGGTCACTTCCACTATGAAAGCACAATATAGAGCAGGGCTATTCAATTCTGGGCCTCGAGGACTGGTATCCAGCATGTTTTAGTGGTTTCTCTGCTTCAAAACACTAAATTCAGTGGTTTAATCACCTGTGCAGAAGCTCATCAAGCTCTGCAGAAGCCTGTTAATTACCTGGGGTCACATTTATCAAACATTGCGTAGAATCCTTACTAAAACCGTACTTAAGCTCAGCAAAAAAAATGTACTTACGCCAAGTAGGTTTGTGATCTATCAAACATGGAGTACGCACAGCTGCACGCAATCTCCGCTTCATAAATCAGAAACTATCTAGAAAGGTTCTCAGCTGCTTTTTAGTCACAACCCGCCCTCACCACGCCCACTTACTGCCATAAATAGTCAGTGCAAAGTGCCTTGTGGATCTCATGCATATACATAAACCAGCTGTTGCAGCGCTCCGCCAATGACGATGGCGACCGTAGATCAAGGCAGATCAAGGAAGTGCAATTTCACAGAAGCAGAAATTGAGGTACCTGTGGGTGAGGTGGAGAAATGTAAGTGCTTTTGCAAAACAAATAAGAAGAAATCCATGGAGTGGCACAGCGTTGCTGAAGCCGTCAATGTTGTCAATTCTTCAGAGAGATCTGTGGCGGATTAAAAAAAAAAGGTCCAAATGGGAATCAATCCCCAGACTCCCGGGTGAAAGTCACACGCACTAACCAGTCACCCAAACGGAGATCTCCCTTGTACAAGTAGCCAGGGCGTATGATCAATCGGGTCACAGTGACAGGACACACACACTGTCACAGACGCATGACATCCTGTCTCAATCTGTCCCCCTGCTGATATTCTGCATTCCATATTCTGCGCTTCAGGCTGTGTGTGAGTGCGTATGTGCGCGCGCGTGTCTGCATGTGGGGGGTCTTGTTCTGTGTGAAAACAAAGCGGTACAAGTGTTAATGCTGCAGGATTTCATAATTGTAATAATAATCCTTCTTAGCAGCAGCACTGCAGGTGCTCTCCATGCCCAAAATGTGCGTAAGCAAGGTCCTTAGTCAACTTAATGTTGCGCACATTTTTTCTGCTAAGTTTTCTTTCATACATCCCAAAGTTTGCGTGGAAAGTTGCTTACGCAGTTTTCCGACCCCGTTTTGTGCGTAAGCAAGCTTGATAAATGAGGCCCCTGCTGACTGAAATCAGGTGTGTTGAAGCAGAGTTAAAACTAAAACATGCTGGATACCAGTCCTCAATGCCCAGAATTGAATAGCCCTGGAATAGCGGATGTATGGATCCAGGCGCCACCCTGTGGTAAATCTTAGGATGTCCAAGCTAAATCAGATATTACACGTTAGTCATGTATGTTGTATGTTCTTTATGGATGGAAACAAAGAAAATACAACCTGTGTCACTTTGTGAGTACTTTTAATATTTGTTCAAATCAGTAAAAACTAAAGCTCTCCAAATCTTACAAAATGTGTTTTTCACTACAATCCACAACCAGGGTAATGTAACGTTAGCTTTTCTTTGAAAGTTCATGTTTAATCCTTATTTCACAACAATTTTTATACATTCATGAAATAATGAATTTATCTAAAAACCAAAAAGGAATGGTTCATGGTTAATGCAGGACACACAAGGGGGGAAATCTCAGACATAAAAGTAACAAGTAGGTAGAATAAAAGGGTAAAATAGCTAACTGCACGATTCTTTAAAGGGACTTCTGAGGCAGTTTAAAGACAACACACACAAGTTTAAACAGCTAAAATGCTCAAAGAAAAAAAAAAGAATGAAAATCTCAGAACTCTGACATTATATAATAAATTACACTTTTTTTAAACTGTGGAATGAAATAATTAGTCCTATGTCAGCTTCTTTGTTCCACCTGCTGATGCTACAAATCCCTTGTTCAGTAACTATAAAATGTCTCAGATCAATACAAAACCGTTTTAAGCACCAGAAACCGTTTAGATCAAACACCAAGATGCATCTCGACGGTTAAAAGTGGCCGAACGCTTCAGGAAGGACACTTGAAAATTCTGGATCAGCCTTCAACATGGAACTAAAATAAAATCAGAATACTTGGGAACTGATGCAAGAAGCAGCATTTGATGGTGATGTAAAGTAACTTTAAAAAGAACATTTATATAAATCATCTTGTTTTGCTGAAAAATTTGGTCTCCACTAAAAGACACTCGTTTGATTTCTTTTTTCTTGTTTAACAGTCAAAACATCCTGATGGAGAACTGTACTTAGTTATGATTTAATGAGGACGGTTGTGAGATTTTCAGGTCCGTCAGGTTCCATTTGTTTCACTCTTAATATCGAACTTTTTTTCTGGTCTTCACTTTTATGTTAAAGCTGACCAGTTTTACCCTTTTAATACTTTCTCAAAACAACCACTCTGCCATCGTTTCTCTTGTCCCAGGACCCTTGTCCGAGTGTCTGTTCAGATGCTAAAGTCTTGCTTGCCCTGTAGTATGAGGAAGAGGATGAGGAGGGCTGGTCTGAGTCTTTAGTGGACAAATCAAAAGCTGCTGGCACTCTTGTTTCCGCGTATATTCCTGAGTTAGATCCATGCACAGTAGTGACAATGATGAAGAGTGTGTTACTGATTCCACATGTGGCTGACGCACGCGCGCGCACACACACACACACACGGCCCCTCGTGGACAGTTAGTTGGTACCCATAGAGTTGGCCCTGTAGCCGAGGAGGCGCTCTTTTTCTGTACCGATGTTACGCTGGTTGGCAGCAAACACCTTGGCTTTGTTCATCGATGGACCTTTAGAGATAAAAGTAAACACATTGTAGCAAACAGATGAGATGTGTGGAATTTTTTTCTAAATTGCATTGAAGCTGAAAGATCCATTTTTTTCTGATTGATATTGCAATTTCAGACAACGTGATCATGTGATCAGCACAGCTGTGTTTTTTTAGCCTAGAAATCTAAAGCGTCAGTTGCCGAAGCAAAATTATTTAGCTGCACTTGTTACCCGTCCTTGTTGCACTTTTTCTGTCCCTCAATCTGCAGTGAGTGAGTGAGTGAGTGTGGAAGGGACAGAGCAGCTGATTCACCAGCTTACTGAAACTGCAGAAGGATTACCGTAATAACACTAAACTGAGCTGAAAGTGCCATTTCTCTTCTTTCAAAAAAAATATTTCTTAATGGCTCAAACGGTTGGTAATGGTAAGTACGAATGTGTCGGTGTTTGGTATCTGAGGTGTGCTTTATGGGGGGAAAAAAAATAAACATTAAGGTGGCATGGCTCTGTAAAACAAAGCTAGGAATAGCATGACAAATCCTTTGATAGCATACACAGCGGATACATTTGAAAGCCCATTAGTTTTCACCCTTGCATTATTAAAGTAATAGCTTTACATTTGATTGTATGATGTAATTTCCTGTTATGTTGGTAAACAATACTTTGTGAATATTGTGTTTGAAGCTGGTTTGAAGAAAATTGTGAAAATCGCAATTTCTGCCAGAAAAAAATGCAATCAGGTAGTTTTCTAAAATCATTCAGCTCTAGTTCGCTTAGCAATACCAACCTAAATAGCTTAGTAGGACTGGGAGGAAAATGAGGCCGTGCGTCGCTCCGAGGAGCACGATGGCCAGATACATCCGGAAGTAAAAGACCTGGAAGATCTGCGACTTGGAAAGAGCCAGGATTAATATCCCTCCAAACTTAGTTAACGTGATTCCACTGAACACCTGTGGAAAAAAAATTAGTTAAAATATTTTCATTAAAGCATTTTTATTAAAAAAAAAATAATTATCTAAAATTGGATTTTATTTCAGGAGCAGCCAAGAAAACAAGTTAGTTTTATAGATTGATCAGATTTTGTTTGCAATGACACTGATGCCAAATTAATTAGTACCATCCAGGAGTTGTTCTCATTCATTTCCTGCAGTAAATTTAATCAGGTGCAAAATATAACTTACAGAGCTGCCCATGTGAGCCAGCGCCTCCTCAGCTCGCTCCACTCTGTTTTTCTTCACACTGATGGAAAACGCTCGTACAATGTGGCTGCAGAACTCCACCGAGATCCCGCAGCTCTGAAATCAAACCGCAGCAAACGGGTCAGAACCAAAAACAGGGAAATAATGAACAGGAAGCCAAAGAGCTGACATCCGTTTCTCTTTTTCTTTCTTTTTAAAATCTAGGCTAAAGTTAAGGAACAGCTGTATACAGTTCTAGTTTATTTCTGGCCATTAAAACAAAGTGCATGAGAACTGCTGACGATGGGATGTTGTCAGACCTAAGTTCTCCCATAAAAAAGGAAAAACAAGATGAATGTGACCTAAAAACAAAAGAAGTCACAAGATCATGAACAGCAGCACAAGACAGAAAATCTAAGAAATAATTGAATTTTTAAAAGCTAGTGAATTAATACTAAAATTAAGAATGAGATTTATTTCCAATAAATGGAAAACAACAGTGTCTTCTTTGTGTTTCACCAGTTGGCACAAATCTTCACACAACACCGACAAGAGTAAATATGAGCTGACTCACAATATCGAGCTGCTGCCATCGTCACCAGTAAATAAAACAGTGTTTGTTTTGTTTTTACCTAAAGAAAATATTAACCTTGTCTAGTTTTTTCTATTTTTGAGACACTCTTATATTACCAACCATCATGGGATGTTTTTGTCCATTTGGGTAGACTCCATTTTAACAGTGTTTCTGTTAGATTTTAATAATAAAACCTCTCAGACAAGTTTCTAAATTAAAATTGGAATTTTGAAAATAAACCAATGGAACAGTAAGGGGAAAAAACCCATACTCGTGAGTCAGAGGACTAAATCATAAATGTGGCTGTTAACTCATTCACTGCCATTGACGACTAAAGTCGTCATTTGCATTTTTTTTTTTTTACTTTTTTGAGCATCGGAACAAGCCCCACGCTCTGAGAGAACAAACATCTCAGCCCTGAAGCCGATCTTCATCCAAATACTTCACAAATTACATGATCAGGAAGCAACAGATCCATGTGTTTGGAGATCGTTTTGGGCCGTTCCTGTAAAAAAAAGTGAAGCGCGAATCGGAAAAGCGTCTGCCGATCACAATTCGACAACGGATTATGAAAGAATGGATAACGCTCTAAACACGTGGATTCTTCCTGATGTAAGAGGTGAGTCTCCTCTTTGTTTTGGTTGTTTTGGCAATGACATCATCCTAGCGCGCAACGTTCTGTGACTCTCAAAAAAACAGTAGAAACAGTGAGAAACGCTGGCAGCAAAGGCCGTCAGTGATCAGGACGGCTGGCAGTGAATGAGTTAAAAATGTGTAAATTAATGTTTTCTTTAGCTTTTTTTTTTTTTTTGGGAAAAACAACTTCAGCCCTGCTCAAACCTACACAAAATTCAATCATTTTGAGGATTTTAACCCTTGAAATACTAGTTTTGTTTACAGTGTTGCTGTAATTTATGAAAAGGTTATTTTCCACAAAAATAAATAAATAAATAAATTAATAAATTGTGCCTTTTATTGAGTTTTCTGCATTTTTAGTTTTTGCATATTAACAGATTTAAAATTAATAGTCACTTGAGGACAAAAACGTTCCAGTGACTTTTATTCAAACCAGTTTTTGATCCTGTATATCCAAAAATAGTAAGTAAGTAAGTAAGTAAAAGTTTATTTATATAGCGCCTTTCACAGATATAAATCACAAAGCGCTGTACAACATGATAAAGATCAGGGCAAATACCTCTAACCAATAAAAACATCAGAAAAACAATAGCAGTGATAAACGTAGAAAATAAAATCATGAGTATAAACAAAGTGAAGGTGTGAACCTGAACACAGCCATCTTTTTGAAACATTTAGGGAGGGAACGCCTGGATGAAAAGGTGAGTTTTTAGATGATTTTTAAAGACCTCTACAGTGTTAGAGAGACGGAGATTTGAAGGTAGACTGTTCCAAAGTCTGGGTGCAATAGTCTGAAAGGCCCTGTCCCCTTTGGTTTTCAGTCTGGTTCGAGGAACAGCCAGGAGGTTTTCAGATGTGGATCTAAGGTTCCGAGAGGTGATGTGTGGGGATAAAAGCTCAGATAAATAGCTTGGAGCCTGGTTGTTAAGAGCTCTATAGGTCAGGACTAAAACTTTAAACTGTATTCTATATTCTACCGGGAGCCAGTGGAGGGACTGTAGAACTGGAGTGATGTCAGCTCGTCTGCTGGATTTGGTTAGGAGTCTGGCTGCTGCATTTTGGATGGCTTGAAGGCGTGAGAGGGAGGTTTTGCTGAGACCAGTAAAAAGAGCGTTACAGTAGTCTAAGCGTGATGACACAAAGGCATGGATTATTTTTTCCAGATCAGCAGTAGAAACCAGTTTACGGACTTTTGAAATGTTTCTCAGTTGAAAGAAACAAGAGCGGGAGATGGTTTTGACGTGTGAGTCTAAACTTAAAGCTGGATCAAAAATAACTCCCAGGTTTCTAATGTTGGCCTTGGCTGATGGGCAAAAAGAGGCAATTTCTTGCTCGATTTTTGGCTGAAGTTCCAGGGGTGCAGCGATCAGGGTCTCTGTCTTGTTAGCATTGAGGACAAGAAAGTTGCTGGACAGCCAGTTACTGATCTGGGTCAGGCAGAGTACAAGTGTGGCCAGCCTGTCCAACTGGTGTGGCATAAAGGACATATAGAGCTGAATATCATCAGCGTAGATGTGGTAGGAGATGTCTGGGAAAGACTGAATGATGCCAGCTAGGGGAAGAATATAGAATGCAAATAGTAGAGGCCCTAGAACTGAACCTTGTGGGACCCCGCATGTTAGAGAGGCAGTGTCTGAGGAGAACGTTTCTGACTTCACTGTGAATGTTCTGTTAGTGAGATAGGAAGAGAGCCAGTCTAGAGAAAAAATATCCAAAAATACTCATATTCTATGATGTTAGGGTTCCATTTCAGAAAAAAAGTAGTAAAATTTGTGATTTTTACTGTTCACCAAGAAAATCAGTCACTTCTCCATTATTGGCCCTGGCAGGAAACTCGACATTTCTTTAGAAAGAAAGAAAACTATTTTATTTAGCGTCTCTCAAGATAAAAATCACGAGATGCTTCACAAAAACAAAACATTTAAAATGTAAAAAGAATAATAAAAAAAGAAAGTTTAAAAAACATCTTTAAAAAGGCAAAAAATTTAAAAAAGTAAAAAAAAAAAGTAAAGAAAGGGAGAGAGAAAACGAATAAGAAAGATGGAAATTGGTGGATCCCGGGAAAAGCGGAATAGATCTTCTGCTGTTTGTTTTGAACTCAGAAGGCCAACATGAACAAATAAATAAAATACAGATTTTTTACAGCCACTTTTACAACGTTTTTGTCCTCTAATGACTCGAGAGGGTAGTTTATTAAAGTGACGACTGAGTTAAAGTAATGGCGCTGAACCAGATTCCCTGAGGCGCTGCATGATTTTAAGAAACTCTTACCATGACCAGGTTCACAAGAGACACTGCGTTGAGGCTGATGCCCCAAAGCCACATGACGCCGAACATGTTGACCAGGATCATGGCGATCGTGATGGTGACGATCACAGCTGACCACAACTCGAAGCCCAGCAACACTGTGGTCACCACAAAGATGTCCAACAGTGACACGCCTAGGTTCAGAGCCGTGTCGTGGGCGATGGTGAGGTACTGCTCGTAAAACACGTAGAAGACACTGCAAAGGGGGGGTAATGTTTGTCAGTAAAAATGTATTTTCTGTTGCTTCAGTTGAAGGAAAAAAAAAACTAAAATGTGCATTCCAACAAATCTAAAACGGTTCTGAAGTATTTTGGTCTAATTTATGTAATAATAAAGCTTAATTAATGCTTATTTTAGTATCAGACTGAGACAGCTAGAAAACTAACAGATTAGTTAAAGTAAATTTGGAATTTTTATCTAAAATAAAACATCACACAGCAGAGAAAACCTCAGTAAAAGGAAGCAAAGTTGCATAAGTAAACTAAAAAGGTGAAACTGAAACAAACTGACCTGTATGCGAAAACCTTGTGATCAATAGACTGGCTGATGTTGTTGGCCAGGGTTCGAGCCATTTTCAAAGCCTTTATAAAGTCGGGGGAGTCCTTTAGGATAGAGTGGTATGACATGAAGTAAGTGGCCCCGACGCCCGTGTTGTCGGGATAAAGGTCGACGGCTGTGGCGTAAGCTGCGTGACCGCTGGAGGAAAAACAAGAGGAGAGAGGAATTAGAACCCAAAAAACACAAAAATAGAGGATTAAATTATTTTGGATTAAAATGAAAGATTGATCACCCTTTTCCACACTTGACATTAGGATTATCTGACAAGAACATTGGTAGAAAATGCATAAAGTCCTCTCCTACAGGTCTCTGTTTTCCACTCGGAGTCAGAGGTCGACACGGCACACAGGACGAGTTCACCACTGGAAAACAGAACAAGAAACACAGGCTTATTAAACAGGTATCTGAGAAAAAACCCCACCATAGGACAAATAAACAAACATCAAAGCTGCACTTTTTAGTTTAAAACTACACCAAAGTGTTCTAGCGTTGGGTGATTTAGACATAAAATGATGACAGACGGCTTTGATTCACTGATAGAAGGTGGATAATCACCTAAGGCGTTGCAGAAGGCTCCGGTGGTGTTGTAGTAGCGACAGCAGGTCGACTGAGGCTTCACCCAGTCGAAGTAATCATCCAGCCAGGAAGAGGGATTGCTGGCAATAGTGGTGCTGGGAGTAACGGGGAAAAGATTAGAAAAGGCTCTTAAAAACGCTAAAATGATGACATTGATCAAGTCTCTTTTTAAAACTAGTCTAATTCTTTATCACTGCTTACTAGTTGCTGATAAGTGATGCAGAATAAACCAGCTGAACCAAAGAGTTGTTGTCACAGCCCACTCCTCCACAAACAGAATTCTGGCCCTCCAGGCTACTGTAGTTCAGACCGTCCTCCACTACAAAGTACACAGGAGCTCCGGTGTGGAGATACTCGCTCAGGTTATTGAAGTAGTCCAGAACATACGAGTCCTAAATGGAGGAGAAACAGAAAATGTTTTTAAAATGAACTTATAAAGGGAATAACTCAGATTTTTTTAAAGGGACGCGTAGGAGAAAGCTCACATCCGGCATGGATAACTTCTGGTCCAGTCCAATTTCCACTTTATTCACCACAGCGATGCTGAAAGACAGCATCCCCACAAACACCGCCACCTGTGGACAAAAGTGTCAGCTGATCAGAAACACTGATTTGGTTTATTCACATGGCTGCTAAAGCAGGACTGGTTCACTCACGACGACGGGTCGAACCCACTCCTTCAGGATGAACGGAGCGTAGACTTTCTTGAAAAACCGGAAGAGGAAGCCATCCGTCTTGACTTCGTAACGTTCAGGCAGCTTCACACACCAGCAGACGTCTAGCCGGTTCTCCTTTAAAACACAACCCACCGCACAATGTTCAACAAGTATAAACATTGTCCTCACGCTACAACGACAACCAGCTGTGATCAGGTAGATAAATAAATAAATGAATAAAATCCAAGAGGGCCAAGCAGGTTTCTAGTGTCCACGTTAAAAGCTCTCATTCACCCATTTTTATTAACAAACCTGATGTGGGCTCAAGTATGAATGAATGAATGAATGAATGAATGCTTTGTGAGTCGTTTTGACTTTGGTGCTCCAGTTTCAGGAAGTAGAAGTTATTTGGAGTAAGTTTGGATGGAAAACGGCAGGATTTTGATTCAAAATATGCAAACATCTCACCTCTGATTGGCTAAAAGCAAGTAGCTCTTCCGTTGAAGTTGTTTGATTTTCTTTTATGCGTAACTCTTTCAAAATGTTGTGGAATTGCTAATGCTAATGGTTAGCTTCTACTAACCCAAACACACTCTGCTCTCATTTCCACGATCACAAGCCACAGTGGGCGACGCCATGAATGAAAAATTTCTCTTGAGCTGTGTGGCTTTTCTAACTCAGTGGTTCTGCTTTATAAATCACACCTGTCTTAGAAATGTGCTCACGTGCAACCATGACAACCAAGAAAGATTTCCACGGTCTGGGGTGTCGCTTATACATGGAAAAAGTGTTTTATTCCCTCTAATTTCCCTCTGGGGTTAAAAAAGTATCTTTGATTTGATTTAGCGACACCGCGCTGCTACAGCGGAACTTTGGAGCCACGGAGCGATCAGCGGATGCCAATAAATAAAAATATTTAAAGAAGTGGTCAGATGGAGCTTAAGATGGCAACAATCATTGACATCATCAATAAAAGCAGCACTATGGTGCATAGGGAGGGGTCACTGTCTTTTCCAGATCCAAGTGGAACATTTAAGGAAAACATTTAATTTAGCCCAAAGGGCTCTAGGCAGGAAATATTGAACAAATATCAGCTGATACCTGCTGGAACGAACTGGTGTTGTCAGAACTCCTGTTTATGGAAACTCCGACAGCTGCACCTCTGCCCGGTTCACTACAGTGACGTTTTAAATTATAGTGTGAATCACAGGTGTGCGGTCACGTACGACACAATTAATGCACCAATAAGTTATTTAACGACACATGAAAGTAATGTATTTTAATCACTGATATAATTTTTATTCTCAATTCAGAGATGGAGGGGGTCTTCTTTTTGGTTTTGTGTGTGCGTGCGAAAGGCCTGACCACTTCTGTTCACTGGACGTGAAGGTGGCATCTAACGTAATAGAGGCGTTTTACCCATGAGCTCATTCCCAACTGGGAGCGTTTCAGATGTGAAACGAGAGCGAAAGCGTTCCACAAAGCTGGCGTCACAAAATCACATGAGAATTGCAACACCACGCGTGATTTCAGAAGTTCACCCACAATAAAAAGCAAGGAGAAAGACAGCTGCATGCATCAAAAAGGTCTGGTTTATTTTCTGCTCTGTTTACATCGGCTACGGGGGTTTAAACAGAAAATGACGTAAGTTTACCTGCATGTGACTTTTATTTTGAAAGTTTCTGGATGTTTTGCACAGCTTTTGTGTTTGACATCCAGTCTGGTGTAACCTACACTGTGGAGTTTGACGTGTTTTGTAAATAGACTCGAAACATAATGATGTGTCCCTTCGCTTCTGGGGCGCGTCCAAAACGTCATCATTTGGTGTCGGTGGAAAGGAACGCATTCACTAGAACGGCGGCTAATTTCTGCGTAGTACATTCCGTGTATGATTTGCGATGCTTTAAAGGTTGAATATGGAGCATGGACACTATAGCGACATCTAGTGTTAGGAGGTAGTAGTGCAACAACAGAACACATTTACCAGCTGTTAGGGTATTGGTTCACTGCTGACACGTGACCAGCCAGGACCATGTCCAGTGATGAATCGTACAGGGTAAAGACTTATTTCTACTAATATGTTAACTTTGTAACACTATTTACCGTTAGAACATCTTCTGGGCTCAGAATCAGCTGTTTGGCCCGCCATTATACACAGTCCCAGCCTGCCTTGCCAAGCCAACTTTTTACTGCAACGCTGCCCCCTGTTGACTGGTAGATGTAAGCATAAACCTAGTGTTGTGCCCCTCAAAATAACATTTTTATTATTATTTTTTTAAATATACCTTTTAAAGCAGAAACTGGACATTCTACACACCTCTAAATGCCACGTCGTGGTATTTTTTTAAATATAGCATTTTATCAAAATATTCCATATTCCAACTTTAACTTGGAAGTGGAAAGAAGGGGTGAAAAAAAAAAACATTTTACCATCTCACTATCTCCCAAATGTGCTCCTGCCGGGTCAAAAGTTTGCTTAAAGTTAAGCACATCTTTCCATCAAGTTTTTTTTTCAAAGAACAGAAAGTTTGCATGGAAAATCACGCAGTTTTCAGACCCCATTTTGTTCATAAGCAAGCTTTATAATCAGGCCCCAGGTGAAGATACAGCAGAGCAGGATTATTGTGTTGAGTTCAGATGTGGAAAAAACAGTGTTTGGTGTCACCTTGATGAGGAGGACTGCAGCAGAGCATCGTAATACGGAGCAGCAGGGGTGACAAGGTGTTGGAAGTTTATAATCATCACCACGACTGCCTGTGGATGTCATCAGAGCTGACCGTCTGAGAATATTTTAAATAGATATTGTTGCCTGTTCTTATTGTAGAAATTATTTGATAGGGAAAAGATTTTTTTCTTGTGTAGTGCATGTTATTTATACTCCTAAATTAACACAAAGTTATTAAGAGGTGATAACAGTTCGATCTTATGCTGAATAATCCCACTGAGTGTCCCTGCCTCCATCTCACCTCCTGTCTTTTGGCATCCATGCCGAGCAAACTGACAAAGCAGCTGATCTGCAACAGGAAATCAATAAAAACGGCCAAGCCAGCAAACAGGGAGAATGTCCTCACTGCAGGCATGTTGGACAAGGCACCTGGAAGATAAAAATAAAGAAGTACATCAGCTTCTGGCTCAGCAGAAAACAGCAGGTCGTTCATCTGCCAGATGTGTGAATTCTCCCTGTAAATAATTATAAATAAAGCTTTAAACCAAAATTCTGACTGTTGCATGAATGCACAACATTCTGCTGCTGATTGCTCTGCAACGTGTTGTTATAAACAGCATGTTTTTAATTATATCAGTGCACACCTGCTGTGACAGGGAAGAGGAAGTGATCCAACCTGCGTGTGAGTTTATTTAAAGAGGAAAACATCAGAAATGACCAATGATACTGAAAAAATTTCACCACTTGTATTTTCTTCTCTTTGTTTAAATGGACTCACTTACCTGAATATTATTGTTATCAAAGGTTCAAGCTGTGTGCTTTAACAACAACTCCTGATGATTAACAGGCCCTCATGTTAGCGACTCTTCTAATTTGAGCTGCTTTTGTTTAAAAAAAATCTGCTTTATTGTAGATCAGCTGAATTTTTTAAATCTGCAGAGCCGCACAGTCCCATCGGATCCGTTTCTGATACACAACCAGGTAATATTTAGTGAACCTGCCACAACAAAAGCAAACAATGACGGGTTAATAAAGAATAACGTATGGGATTTACCCAGAAAGAAGACCAGCGTCTCAGAGAACGAGGAGAGAAGAATGCTCGGAGCGATGTCCCCGAGAATCCGACCGATCTGTTGGTGGAGTTCTTCATGTGGCAACCGTTCATCCCTCTGTTTAGAAACGTAAACAAAACGAAAATGTATTTAAATCAAATTCCATTTTTGGGAGAAACAACCACACACTAACACACATGCCAGAGAGTTTATTTGCTTAAGCAGCCCAATTATTTCACAGTATATTTAAAACAGGTCTGTTTAAGGCTGTAGAGTAAAGCTGCTCTGTTCATCGTGTTTTGTATTTTGGGAGCCTGACAATCTCCAACAAGAGCACAAGATGATTTGTAATTGAGCAGATAATTTTCTAAACGAAGGGCACGCTAACTCTTGTAGCAAATGTTCATTTCAAGATAGCGTTATCTTTAAATGAGTGAAGGGTGGCGCTTCCATTGACGGGGAGTCCTATGAGCATTGTCTAATCTGTTAGCTAAACCGTGACTATCTGTCTTCAAACAATTTCCAAACAGCTGATTTTGTTTTTTTTTTAAATGGGAGAAAAGTTGAGGGAGTTCAGCTCTTTCAGTAATCAGCCCAGCAGCCTGCACCAATCAGAGGTTGACTCGTTTGGGATGGGGGGAGCTCAGATGCACCTGGTTAAGGAAGTCAGCTGGAGGGCAAAGTCGCTTCAGACAAAATGATTTAGAGTTTTATTTCCTGACATTTGGCCATCTCACCTCTGATTGGATAACAGCAACTGAACTCTACCACTGACTCAGTGTTGACGTTTTATCTCCACAAGTAACACAAGCCTGGAGGAGTTCCGTCATGCTGTAGAGTCGCTAATGCTAACAGTTAGCTTCTACTGGCCGAGACGTTCTGCCGTTTCCTGGAAGCTAAACCAACAACAGCATTCCCCATCATGAGTCAAGATGGGAGAGTCCATGAATGTTCAGTGACAGTGTGACGTAGATCTGTCAGGCATTTCTAATCCTAGAATTTCACCGTCTATTTTCTATCAGAAGCTAATGCAGGAGGCGTAGAAGACTATTTTCACGTCAGCCTGCATGCTAAACTCAGAATGATCATTTTCAAAAATAATAGGTAAAAATGGTTTCTCAGTGAAGGACCTCTTTGAATGAAACCACAGGAACATTATAATTATTTGTAGATCTGTTGTCTACTCTGATCCAGAGTCAAAGTGTTTACCTGGTACATCTGAACTATAATAAAGATGTTGTCGACTCCAACAGCCAGCACGAGGAAGGGAATGACCTCGATCACGATGAGCGTTAGGGGGATCCCGGCGTAGCTAAAGATTCCCAGCGATGAGGACACCGAGGCCAGCACTATGAAGATGCCTGCTATCCCCAGAGAAATCTTAGAGTCCACCTGTGTAAACAAAAACACAGGAGGACTCAAATTTATACCAATCTGCTTCCTCTATGCATGAGTTAGATGGTTTATGTCGTCACATGAAACAATCTCAGACATGGACAGGAAATAAGACTATTTCAGGCATTTGTGATGAGACACACGCTTTGAAACGTTAACGGGGTTAAGTCAAGGTTTCATGCCCTACCATTAGCCTGCTGAAGCTTTGGATGTGACCCAGAGACAGGGAGATGTAGATGAACATGATGACATAGCTGACCACAATCGTGCTGATGTCACTGTTGCTCTCTCGGTTGATCTCATCTTCGATGCTCCGCTCCGTATTGAAGGATATGGTCAGGTTGGGATTGGAGTAGTTCTTCATGAAGCTGATGAATCTGGAATGAAGATGAAACAGTTAAAGAGAAGAAATAACTCCTGATGACGGAGTGCGATTGTGATCGTTGGCGTACTCTTTTTCCCAAGCAAGAACTTTGTCCAGTTTGTCGGAATCGTTCAGGTAGTTTTTGAGCGGAAAGGTGATGACCAGGGCAGTGGCGTTGTTATAGTTCGTGTCTGCAACAAATGCATGAAGCGATCACTTTAAATAAGATGAGAAAGCAAAGCATTTTTTTAAAAATGGGAAAAAATACACAATTAACCTATTGAGGAATTTCAAGAAAAAATTGGGCGTGGTTTAGCTTTTATTTAAACTAAATTCTGAACAACTTAATAGGCATGTTGAGAAAAAACTTCAGGTATGCAGAACAATAAAAGTTTGGTGGTTTCAAAATGTGAGTCAACGTCATTTCCTGCAAGAGGTTTCACATCGCTGAGAGCTCATGCTACACCCAGCAGCAACTGCACACCCAATGAAACAACTTCTGAAATGTGGAGGCGGTGTTTGATGATCAGACCAGCGGGAGCTGACCAATCAGAGCAGACGAGGCTTTTTGGAGGGAGATGCAATGTCATGAGGAGAGCAGAAACACTCTACAATTACATACCACACACACTTCCTCACTACATTCATAAATGACTTACTATTAACCCTTCCACTGTCTTTATGGGTGACCATGCGAGGAAGGTTGACCATTAGGCAGGATTGATGGTTTATCCCTTGAGGTCCACGTGGCTGGGGTGAGGTGGCGCTCACTCCTCATCCCTGCCACGTGGACCCAAGGGATAAACCATCAATCCTGCCTAATGGTCAACCTTCCTCGCGGGGTCACACCCGTTAGGGACAGTGGGAGGGTTAAAAGAATCCCTAAATTTAAGTCAGAAATCAACCCTTACAAGGTAATTTTTCTTTTAAAAAAAAAAACAAGGGACTGTGAAGAACAGCAGGTTCCTTGAAGCAATAGACATAAATGGAGACTTTTAATAGCTGTGCAGCTGCTGTAAGTTGAATAAAAACTTTTTTCTCTATTAAAATGCTAAAACCTTTATAAATTAAAAGTCAGAATCATTCCCAGGAAACAGATTTTTTAAACACATTGCTGCTCCTGTTGAGCAACACCACACACTTTATCTCAACTATCCTCAGTTGATGCCTCCTTCCACCTCTAACAGATTGTGTCGAGCATGTTTTAAAGATGTCTCAGCTTCTATTTCTAATCAGCTCCTGGTTAAATTGTTTATGTTCAAGTTTTACTCTAAAGGTTATGAGAAATAAAATCACCCCCCCCCCCCCCCATCTGATGAAAATGAGTGCATCAATCAATGCAATTTAAACTAAAACATGGAGAAAGTGCAAAAACCTGCCTAAAAAAATAATAAAAAAAAGAAAAGAATAACTAAAATGTACCATCATAACCACCGAGGGCCAACCAGGGGAAGACGGGACCTCCAAAGGTTCCTAAACAGGGATCATGGAGGAGGGTGGTGTCATTCAGAGAGGCTGGTGCGCTGCAGACAGATAAAAAAGAGATAAAACATAACAGGAAAATGAAAATATGACCTATATGTCTACAGTTAATGAAAGAAACAACCAAGCTGTCGCATGATGGCTAAGGAGCAACTCTGAGTGAATTATTTTAGGAGTGAGTTTCCTCTAGACTTGTGATCTCTAAAACAGATTTCTGCAAGCAAATGTGACTAAAATAAAAAATGCAATAAGTGTTGTCTTTTCAGAAGAAGAAAAGAATCACCTGACACAGTAGAGGAAATGGCTGTGGTAGTCAGCATAAACATAAAATTCATCTCCTACGGAGTGATCCAGCACAGAGTGGCTGTTCTGGAAATAGTTGAGGATGCTTAAGATGGTGCAGTTGTTGTTGTCGGGAGCGAGGGGAGCCAGGCAGATGTCCTGCAGAGTCACGTTCTGCCCTTTATCTGTGGCTACAAGGCCTTCGATAGCAAGCTGCAGATCCAGCACCTGGTGGGAGCAGAAATAAAGACTTTAAACCACACTTTCAGTGACTTTGTTTCATTTCAAAACTTTAAAGGGATGATATCATGCTGCAAAAGCCACTTTTTGGAGCTACTGACCACGTTTTATTGTGATTTCCTCATGAAATAAAATCCCCAGAGTGGTTTTCGGCTACACTCATGTATTTTTCTGTCTCAGCTGCTTCTTCCCTTCAGCACTGCAAAGCTAATACAAACGACTAGATGGAAAAGTTTTGCGTCTTCATTGCACTGCCCCTCCCCATCCAGGTAGTCTCCAATCAGGACCCTCCTCTCTGAGGGGCTCTGAGGACTGTAAACATTAACACCAAGTCTCTCTGTAGCTAGTGGAGAGTTTAATTTCTGCAGTAGTGAAGAGCTCATTTCTTTCTTATCTAGTCTGCACTTTAAACAATGTCTACATTTTGTCTGCGAGAGGTAGAGATTTGTTCCGTCAACCTAAAGAGTTTAATCTGCAGAAATGGTTGGATTTTATTTTCAGCTCGTAAAAAACAGGCCAGAAAGTGACCGTGATTTCATGGACTGCTAGTTAAACCACCACTAGTACCAGAGTGAGTTTTTTTGACAGCTTACTTCTTCAAACCGCCCGGCGCCATTCTGATGTGAAAACCACTCTATGGATAGGCCAAAGTGGTGAGTTCAACCAAAATGCTAACCGCTAGCTGAATAGTTATAAAGTTTGGATGGCGAGCCTCTGGGACGGACAAGCACAATATTTCATCCCATCCATCTTTTCTGGTGGTGTGTGTGTTGGCAACTCGATTCTTCTACAGAGAATCTCCGGGAGTGGGGGTGGGTGTCCCTAGCAATCACAGAGTGGATGACTAGTTTGCCGCTGGTGTTTGTGTAGCTGCTTTTTTCTTCTTAGCCCATGATGCTGTGCTGAGGATCTAGAGTTAAGTCATGAAATAGGAGGAATTGACACTGGTGGAGGCGGGATTTCATGGAATCCACCAGTCTTATTTCTGGGTTGATATGTCTCAAGACAATAACTCATGCTTCAGAACAAATGAGGTCTCCATAGTGCCAATGGTGATATTTAAACCATATATGGGCCTATCATTGCTCTGAAGTGGGAAAATAGCATGACACAGTTCTTTTAACTGTGTTGTGCATGCTGGGATTTTGCGCTCAAACATTGAAAACTGGGTTCAAACCAACACATAACGTCACGTTATGGTGCAGAAATGGGACCTGTGGCATCAACAAGTCAACTCCATGCTATGTTTTTGTTCTGCTCAGCAACTGATCCAGGTTCAGTTGCTGTGCTGTGATGACTTGTTGATGCCACAATTCCCCATCTCTGTTGTGGTGTTTCATTGGCTCTGAAGTCCAGCTATAGAAGGGATCACCTTCTTTGATCAAAGCGCATCACATATAACTCAGTACTACACCATTTAGCTAAAAACAAAAATAAGGCCAGATCAGAAGATTCTGCTATTTACTGCATAAAAACCACTATCTGTGTGCAAATTCTAAACTGGTGATGTTATTTCTAAACTGAACTCACCTGGTGCAGGATGTCATTAAACAGGATGGCTTTAAATGGGACGTTTGCCCCTCCAAAATAAGGACTGTATATAAATGTTTTGTTGATGGGAGTGGTTATGATGAGCTGAGTGGTTCTGTAGAAAGGGCCGAAGTGCTCATCGAAATAGTCCTTCTCCTGCCGAGCCTGGCTCGAGGGGGAGGACCAAAGCTCGACTGGATCCGTGGTGATACGCATGTAGACCAGACCCACGGAGGCGGCGGTCACCAGAACCAGGCAGCCCAGGATCACCGATAGAGGATGGCGAACACAGAAGGAGCCCCAGCAGCTGAAGAGCACTCGCAGAAGATTCTCAAAGCGTTCCCCCAGCGTCTCACAGCAGGTGGCATGTACTGAAGAGAGAAACATAAAGAAAAGTTAGAAATTGTATCATTTAAACCAAAAATTTAAAGTTACAGAGATGTCGTGAATGACTGCACCCTGGCTAGGATCATCACTGTTGAGGGACAGGGGACTATTACTGTCCAAAATGGGGGCGTACTCCGACATGATCGTTCTTTTCCTGCAAAAAAATAAAAATAAAATAAACAGGTCAGGTATGGAATCTTATTGGACCTCAGTTCTGAATATGTGTGCTACAAGGTAAAAAAAAAAACACCCCTATTACCTGTAACACCAGGTTCCCAGCACCACTCCAACAAAGATCAGCAAGAAGACAGAGTAGGAAGCCCACATGATGAAGTACATGGCATCCACACCGAAGACTGTCCAGGGAGGAGTGGGAGAAGGAGGGACGGGTTTGGGACCACAGGCGTTGACACAGTCCTGACAGGAACAGGGACCAGAACCGTCCTCCAAGCCCTCGGTGCAGGCGTACGTCTTGTTGTTCATGGGCGTGTAACCAGACACCTCCACATCTGGAATTAGAGCAGAACATTTGATCATTTATTTCTTCACAGCAATGAAAGATGCTGTGAAAACAAACTCACCTGAGAATATTGGGACAATATTAAATGGAGCCTGCCCGTTTTCATCACTGAACATGTACTGGATCCAGTTAGTGGCATTGCAGTCCTTTGCATCCTTGCCACAAAGTATCGATAAGGCTTTCATGTTGGTGGAAGGTAGCTGGACGTCCTGGCAGGCGTTGTACATCGCTAGGAAAAAAAATCACAGAATTAAAATACTCAACTGCCAGTTACAAAAGCAACAAATAAAAAAAACAAGATGACCACATGTTTAGTCAGGGAAATAATAATGCTTAATCAGCCGATTTCTTATGCAAGCATGACTGCGTCGTGGAGGTGTGGCACATTTCGTAAGAACAGAACCAAACTCACCATTAGCGAAGGTTTTTCCAACATAATACTGAACTTCTACCACATTGGGGCCACTAAACTTGGTGCTGTTCATAAACTGACTCTGATCGGGGCTGCAGGTCAGCTCACAGAACAGGTTCATCAGGTTGAAGAAACAGGAGGGACACCTGAACACAGAAAGTGCCGGATCCGGAATAAAAACTGGCTTAGAAATCCAAGCAATGCATTTTTTAGGTTTTAGAATAAGACAAGCTGGTGTTTCATGAAAGATATACTATAGAAAAGACTTAAAACAAGGGAACGAGGGAAGACGTTGAGGTAATAATAAAAGCGAAGTGAAACGAGATGCAAAAATAAAAACATGCCAACATTTTTTAGTCAAACCGCGTTGGCATGCAAACTAGTCCTTTACATGCTAAAACATCACTTTTTTTCCAGCCTATATACACATATGCATAAATAGGTAAATGTCAGCGCAGCGTACCGAGACAGAAGCTGCAGAGGCACCTGGAGACTTCCTTTGAGTGTGCGCAGCTGAGCAGCATCGCAGCAGAGACTACGGTTCCCATAATCAAACCCGGGACAAAGCTCCTGCAAGCAAACACACACAGAACGTCACTTTTTTCCTCCATGAAGCAAAAAGAAGCAGGAAAATAAGGAGAAATTGTTTCGTGTGTACCGTTAGAAGCTCATAACTATCAGGCATTAGAGGCAGAGGGGGGCCCGTGTAGTTACAGTTGTACTTTTTTCCAGGAATCTTTGAGTCTCCACACTCTCCATACCACACACAGTGCTGGGCCTCAACCTGACCGTGAAAGAGGAAAAACAAAGTAATCACTTCTGCTGCTGTGTTCAGAGATCACATTCATGTGGTCACCCACTGCAGATTGGTGAATCTGAACAAGCTTTTAACTCCTCTAAAGCAGATTTTATTTTTACCACATGAGCCCATCAACAAGTTGATTCATCTCATGTTCCTTTAAGGGCAAAAATGAGGCATGCGTTTCCATTTTGTTGATTTGACTTAACATTTTTGACGCATTAAAATTACTAGAAGTTCCTGACAAATGAAACATCTGGCACTTCACTTCCTGTATTTCTAACACCCCAGGAGCTGCGGGGTCTACAAATGATCATTTCACTTCTGCAAAAATGTCTTTTCAACAAAAACTTTAAGGTTAAAACTCGAAAAGCTGTCCATTTATCTAGTCAGAAAAACAGCTAAATGATCTGAAATGTAAATTATGGTTGCTGTAAACCAACAAAGAATTGAATTTTTTAAACTTTATTTATTTATTTATTTTTACTGTCTACTCAGCATCAGAGCTCTCACGTTTTTTTTTTTTTTTTTTTTGTTGCAACAGAAACTTAGGGAAGTTAATTCACTTACTCCACAAAGTGTTTAATGCAAAGAGCCAGTGTCACACTTTACCCTATTTGTGCTTTGTGGGGCTCGGGTCATGCACAGATTTACAAGCTGAAGTTTCTGCAAACAAAGTTCTCCAAAGCGGTACACGACATTTATCTGTCCAGCTAACCGGAACGTGTTTATTTAGTTTGACAAACAGATCACTGCAGTGCCCCTTGAACAGAAATTCCATTAGGGACCAAATACAAGAAAAAGGTTCGCTAACAACTTTCTGCGGACTCACTACAATCTCCATATAATCAATATCTGTACTGATCCGTACATTCCTGCTCTTTTTTACCCAATGAGACACCAATACTGCACTGACTAATCAAATTTCAGATATTTTAGCAGAGTTTCAAAGCTGGTCTGTCAATTGGAGAAGACTGGCCTAATTGCATCATGAAAAGAGCAATCGAGAGAGAAAAGAGGGCACAGAGGCTGCTGAGGACAAGTGAGCACTATTTAAAAAATGCCTGATTAAATTAACACATACATAAAATAGTTTATTGCTTGCTAAAGCCTTTTTATGTTATTAAAAATGTGCAAAAATTGGTAATGGAATATTTCTTTGAGAATATTGTGCTTTTTGTCTTTCATTATAATGATTACTACAATAATAGTAAGAATTGAATCCACCTCCTGAATATGATCTAAATGTCAGAAAAGTTAGTTAATAACAGATGTAATTAATTCAAGACTATGCAATCAGATTGAATAATCAGTCACAATTTAATATTTTTGATGTGTCTGAAAACATTATATTTATACTACTGTATAAACATTAAGTACATCTTAGCGTTTGGCTAGCAGGGCAATACTTTAGATGTTTATTACAAGTTACTGAATAATTATACACTTTGTAAATAAAAAAAAAATTAACAGAAAATAAAATGTTATTTTATTTCCCCAGAAATAAAATGACATGACGTTTGAGGCAATTTGCTTTTTTTTTAATCGAAAACTAAAAAATATGTGAAAATATTGTTTGCAATGTTTATTTGTAAACATTATAACCCGTGAAAATCAAATCTTGTGGACCATGGCATCAATCTGTGTAGCAAAGTTTGAATTTTCCAAAACAATCAGAATTTATCTGAATCGGTCCAAAGCCTGCAGGTAAACTTGTTTGGTATTACAGTTTCGGTGTGGTCAGTTAGCGGAGGTGTGGTAAAGTCGAAACCTGACATAGAACTGATTAAATCCGAATTGATTCGAGCTTTTAACATGATTATCGTACGAATGACCAGTTTCTACACCAAGCAGCGAGCTTTGAAAATTCAACGTAAAACAGTGCGACCAGTCTTTGAAACGTCTTGATTTATTAGCATTGATGCTAGCTTTATGGTTAGACAAGCGTTAAGCTAATTACTTGATAAGGCAGAGCCTAAATCTATTAAAACAGCGGAGCTGCACTGCTTAACAGAGCTAAACCTAGTTTCGCTAACCGCCTAAAATAAACACATCACAAAAGCAACTGTAGCCAGAGCTGAGTCATAAGTCACGCGCTTTAGACTTACCCATCGAAAATATCCTTCTGATAAGAGTATCGTGAACAAAAATATACATAATTTGTGCCTCCCTGGAGTTAATTTCATCCTTCTTCCTGGAAAGAACAATCCAAATGACAGCTCAGGTAAAGTTTTACATATCTTGTTGATGATGTCTTCTTCCTCTCTGAGTATTTGTTGAGGGTGGAGACGAGCTGGTGACTCGGTGCTGCCACCCAGCGGTGTTAAAGACACACTGCACCCAGCACCAAGACGCAGGAGACAATTTTCTTTGAAATCTCATCCTTTTAGCGAGCTTGAGAGGAATTGAATCAAACCAAGGTCAACCCCAGCTAAAATATTGGGGTTTTGAGTTTTGATTTCATTACACACACACACACACACACACACACACACACACACACACACACACACACACACACACACACACACACACACACACACACACACACACACACACACACACACACACACACACACACACACACACACACATACACAAACAACTACAAAGCTTGTTTTATTTACTGAAATTGCTTTTGGGGAGTGCACATTTATTTATTTTTACAATATTGGCATAAACTAACAACTTTACTTGAATGTTTTACAAAACAATTGTCTTCTTGCACCAGATTAAAGTAAAATTTCATTACAAAAACTACAGATGTAGTTTTTTCTTTTTCCTTTACAGATTAAGCCTCTGGAGGCAGGCATTGCAAATTTGCAACAGTTAAAACCCACCTACCTGGTTACTCCACATACATATTTCATGAGCATTTTTTAACTCAGAAGTACCCCTGAAGGACTTCGTTGTTCGTCCTTTTATCAAAACTTATTTTGAGCCTGAGATGGTTTATGTCCAGTTAAAAAATCAGTTGTTTGATACTTTCTTTTCTTGTTTTCTTGTTCACTCTTCCTTCTTCCATCTCAGGAACATTGCTAAGTTGAGTCCCATTCTGTCTCGCTCTGAACTTGAGACAGTTATCCACACCTTCATCTCCTCACGCTTAGACTACTGTAACTCTCTTTTCACGTGTCTGAGCAGAACCTCCCTGAACCGTCTACAGGTGGTTCAGAATGCCTGTGCTCGGCTTCTGACCAAATCATCAAAGTACACTCACATCACCCTGCTTCTCCTCCAGCTTCACTGGCTGCCAGTCACCTTCAGGGGTCTTTTCAAGATCCTGGTTCTGGTCTATAGGGCCTTACATGGACAAGCACCATCTTACATTGGTGATCTTCTTAGTCCCTACACCCCCAGCAGGTCCCTGAGGTCCAGTGATCAAAGCCTACTGGTTGTTCAGCGTACCAGGCTAAAGACCAAAGGTGACAGATCATTTGCTGCTGTGGCCCCCAGACTCTGGAACTCTCTCCCCCTGAGCCTGAGATCAGTGGACTCAGTGAAAACTCACCTTTTCAAGCTGGTTTTGGTGTGACCTTCATCACCCTCTCCTTGTTCTGCTCTTTCTACCCATTCCACTGTCCTCAGGATCCACTGATTTCCCTCTTTCCTATTCACTCTCTCCCTTTCTTGACATTTTTAATCACAATTGTCTATTTTGCTCATTTAAAATATCTATTTTAATCACTTCTAAATTCTTTTTTTATATTTTACATTTTTTGTTTTTGTGAAGCGCCTCGTGATTTTCATCTTGAAAGACGCTATAAAAAGATCTTTTCTTCTTCTTCTTCTTCTTCTTCTTCTTCTTCTTCTTCTTCTGCTTCTTCCTTGCAATGCTGAAGCAATTAGAAGATGGTGGTAAGAATCAACTTATAACAACTAAGATCATTCCACATTTGTCTCTTAACTCATTTTTGTACCAAATCCAAAACTATTTTAAACTTTCATTGTGACAAAGATTTTGTGACAATGGATTTTTTTGTAGCTGCAGCCCAGAGAGAAGTTATCTGCCATTCAGAAGGCTATCAGTCTGACTGATCCCTGATCCTCCCACCTGACGGTAGCTGCTGTCTGCAACATTAAAAACCCACCAAACATAATCATGACCTGCAATACAAGATGCATTTACCAACTATTTCTAAGCTAAAAAAAAAACAGCTTTAAATATACACTCTTTTGAGCATGTAGCCAAAATAATTCCAGGGGTATGCCCCTCCCCCCTGCAAAAAGGCTGGCCACCCCAACTAAAATTTTCTAGACAAGCCTCTGAATAATTAATATAATCCTCTTTTTGATAAATTAGGATTTTGTTCCTGAATGCAGACTAACATATTTCATTATAATCATAAAGCTTTAATTTGATCAATGCCCCAATTTGGTAATTTAGTCTAAATCCAGTCTTAACATTTTTGGCCTTCTGATAATGACACTTACGTTTATATTCACAAAAAGAAAGTAAAAAGTGGTTTTACACAGCTGATTATCAGCTGATGAAGGTCCTTTTATATGAGTTTTGCTTGAAGTGAAAGCTCAAGATCACTTTCAATAGATAAAAATATTTATTTATTCTCTGAATGATATAATCACAGTCAGAAATAGTGCATATGCACATAGTATGACAAAACTGGGTATTGAGTATAAATTACAGGTGAGTATTTTGGGATACATTACAGAATAATCGCTGTTCTCTGTACACGTACCTGTGTAAAATCACAAACCAGCTGCTACAATAGAACATTCCTTTAAAACTAGGAATAATATTTGCAGAGTTAATGCTCTTGCAAGACCGAATAACATTAAAGCCATGGAGCTGATTCATGTCAAAAAGAACCACTTGTGAAACAACTCTACAAAAACACAAAAGAACAATTTTTTTATTTCTGACACTGTCATTCTAATCTTCCAAAATGCAACACGAGTAAAATGCTACAACTATGACATGGCATCACCCTGCATTTCTCAACAAAATCCAAGCAGAAAAATATCTCTGGGAACAGAAATATCATATTTTTGTAAGTATGCGTTTGCTGAGAAAAATTTAAAATCCCATGTAATCAGCCCTAAAAACCGTGCTGAGAACTTTTCGTTTCTGCAAAAAAACTGTGCCTCTTGTTACAAAGTGCTGCAGGTTTTGAGCTACAAAAACACAGCCGAGCAAACAAGACCTGAGTCACATCTGCTGTATTTGCCGTCACATTCTTCACATAGTTTGGTGTGATAAAGACGTACAAGCATGAAGAAGAAACTCGCTGGTAGATTTTAATGCACACAAACCTGTTTTTGGAAGGTAAGGACATTTTGCTCTTTCTTTTCTTTAAAACAGATTTTACATTCTGTACATGACCAGTTTATTTTTTCTTTTTTTGCTGACTAATCCTTCAGAGGAAACCTGAATCAGCTACTTCCTCTAAAACTTCCTCTAGTCTTTAGTAGAAATCAGGTTCAGGTCTACAAAAACACATGCTCCTCATGCTTCTGCTTTCCCTCCCATATAATGGATCTTTTTCACATTTTACCCTCCATTCACACGTTTGCATCCCAGGAAATATCTGCGGCAGATCTTCACTTCCTCGTATTGGTAACATTAAAAAGGCTGACTGCTCTGGCATCAACTGAGACACGATCAACTCATTGTTTGCCTTGTTTGAATTAGTAAATGTCTTCTTTTTGTTGGGTGGAGAGGAAAAAAAAAACACTCCAAAACACAGCACTTATTCATTTGTTTCCAGCTATAGGAAATCTCTCTCTCTCAGTGGAACAGAAAACAGTCTTATTTCTCTTCTTCCGATCCCGCAAAGTCCTCAGTGCGGGCCCAGGTACTCTGAGTTCTCAGCAGCAGGTATGTGTCCGTTTGTGTGGGTTTTGAAGGTGGGAGTGAAGTCTTGTTGGTAATCCGGGTTGTCTATGCTGTTGTGGGGTTGGAACTTCTGAGCGCCGCGGACCCCACCATTGGCCGGGAGCTCGTTTAGGTATTCAGGACCGTTGGACCCGGTCTTAAAGTAGTTCAGGTACTCGTTCTCAGTGTCGTCTGATGAAATGGTGGGAAGGAGAGGGCGAGATGAACACGAGCGCTGGTAGATGGGATTCGCCAAGTTGGACACTCCATTCTGGTTCATGTAGTCTATAAGACAACCAAATACTTTTAAGTGCCACATAAACTTTTATTTTCTTTTTGCTTTTATTCATTTTGGTGAGTTATCAGCAGTTAGAGGTGGGTAACAGGGGTGGTTCTGAGGGGTCTGGGGTCCAGGGTGGGCTAGTGCCACCCTGACAGTATGCTTGCCCCCCCCCCCCCCCTGCTGAGGGCAGACCCTTAGCATATAAGTACATAGAAGCAATGGTTTTGAGTCAAGAGCAGAAAGAGGTACTTGAGTCCATTATTTAGTAAAAGGATGTATTTGCGTTTTATTTGCGTGTATGGTGGACCGCCCCAATGACTGACATCTGTAGTGGTGAGTATGTCTCGTTGTTCATTGTCCAATTGCGTGCAGAGACAGTTTCAAAGACAATCGTAGCTTCCATCCCACAACTGAGCTCTCTCTATGTGTCGTGGCCAGACTATCATCAATCACCAATTTGTAATCAAATCAGAGCTGCGCTCAAGATAATTTCTTATAACTGATACAATTCCCTATATGATGAATAGCAGGTTAATAAACACACAAATAAACTGATTTTAAAAGGTCTAAAAAACACGTTGTTCGCTTGCAGTTATTATTTGCACCAATAGTTTTTTTTAAAGAAACCAGTAAATAAAAGCAAAATCAGATAACGATGCAATCCATCTTGTCCACTAGATGACACCATTTCTCACTATGCCAAATACAAAGGGCAGTGGGACAGGGTCAAAGAGCAATACCACTGTTTTAATACTGAGTGCGATGTTATTTGAAGGATACTTGCCTGGAGCTGGCTGGAAGGCATCGTCTAACGGGTTACCAGTGGGATCAGGAATGTAGCGGAGAACCATGCTCCCATCTCGGCTTGGGACTCCATTCTGCAAAAAGGGATAGAAGCCTTCAGTCACACGGCTACAATAAAGGAACGTCATTTAAGACTGATTTAATAGCTTGTTCATAACTCACCAGTAAACCATTTCTGTTTTGGAAGGTTTCAGTGCTGCTGTTGAGGCTCTGAAACAGACATCAACACTTATTGTTTTTAATTTGATTGTTTTTCTTTTTAATAAGGTCCCAGGGAGATTGTCTAAAAGAAGAAAGGATCTTCAGAACACAGTTACGGGGGTCAAATCAGATCAGATTTACTCCCATCATGTCTGTTAGCACTTAACTCAGAGAACGGAAAACCATAAAAAGAGAGCAAATACAGAAAACAGAGCGACAGCTCTGGCAATCCAATTACTTTCTACATGAGAAGGAAATTGAAGACGCTGAAGAGGCGAACCTCTGTGATAAAAAATAAATAAATAAAAAAGGGATATTACAAAAACAGACCAGTGTGAACTCCTCCTGATTGCCTGTGAAGGTAATCAAAAC
Organism: Nothobranchius furzeri; assembly: GCF_043380555.1. Classification (NCBI taxonomy): domain Eukaryota; kingdom Metazoa; phylum Chordata; class Actinopteri; order Cyprinodontiformes; family Nothobranchiidae; genus Nothobranchius; species Nothobranchius furzeri. The sequence goes on along the minus strand of NC_091751.1, from coordinate 48,771,493 downwards.
TGATTCTCCAGCTAGAAGAGTCAGACCTACGCCTTGGCCTTCACGAAACCTGAAGAGGAAGAGTTTTTCTCACTCAGTCTTCATCAATCAAAGGCCAACTGGCAGGAAACGTGGGGAGAGGGTCGATGAGAGGCATGAGGAGGAGTAAGGACAGAACGGCTGCAGCTATGAGCCAGAAGGGCTCAGGCCAGGTAACTCGGATCACATCTTCTGTACAGAATGATCATCAGTTTAATAGCTGATGTTCTCTCCCTTCTGATTTGATTACAAGCTAATTGTTTCTAACGAGCTAATAGATGGTAGTGTTCATTTCCACTCTGGATCACGGGCTACGGTTAAATCGTGCAATTAAAAATTCAAAAGCTTGACTGCACCTTGGCAACGAGTGCACAGCTGAAGGATGTAATGCAGCTACTTTCTCCATTAATGCAGCTTTTTTCTACATAATTGCAAACTGCCCTTTTTCTTTCCCTTTTAGTGTTTCGGTATTAAAAATAGTGATTTGTGCTGAAAGCACTAAAAGCAGAACCAGAATTCAAACTTTATGTGAAATTTGTGGTTTATTTTCATGAAAGCACAACAATAACCTGCTGGGATTTGTAACAAGGCTATGAATGATCAAACAAAACATCACCAACCAAACAAGGTGGGTTTTTAGCAAAACTCTGCCATCTTGTGGCAGATGGACTTAGCAAAATGCAAAACATGCTGGAATTGTCTGAGGGCATATTGCTCCCTCATTAATTTAAGTTTATTCAAGATAAGAAAACAATTTGTAATCAAAATACAACATGTTAACCCTTTGATGCATGAATTATGAAATCTTCAACCATGATTTTTTAAACAAATTTTTTCATTCATTTTTAGGTGTGAATGAAACAAATTTCAACAAATTTTTTTTGTAACATTTTGTTAATTTACAAATAATTTATTACACGTCCATCTCAGTGGACAGCGTGCATTCTGAACATGAAATATGTTGGCTTGACTTGCTGAAGCCCAAATGGAGGGGCTCACACGCAATAAAGTCTTCAACAGCTGTGCTTAATAGCAAAAGTAACAATTTTGAGTACCTGTCCACTGTAGTGACCATTATGCATCAAAGGGTTAAAGCTGACAAACAGGTATTTGAAACTCTTCTGAGCACAGGAACTCACCGTAGAGTGGAGCAGCGGGGTGTAGGAGGTGCTGGGACTGCTGAAGAATCTGTGCTGAGGCACCAGGTACTCGTCTGCATCTACACCGTCCTCCATGTCCTCCCCGCTGATCAGGCTGCGGTAGAACGTAGTGTCTGTAGGACTTGGTAGGTGCATACGGTCATCACCCTGGAACAGAAAAGTTTTATGGTTCCTATACATCTTTTCATCCTTTAACTTCCTGCAGATTTAGGTACTCTGAGTTTTACCTGAATGACAAGATATCGGGACGGATCTCGAGCCATCTTTGTAAATTCGGATATTAGTTCTCGGAAATGAGGCCGGCTTTCTGCATCGATCATCCAACCTGCATGATGGAGGTAGTCAAGGTTATTTATTTGATGAAGTATTGGCAGTTCAAAAGGAGACACGTGCCTTTTTTTAAGGCGCATTATGTAGAAATGAAGTAAAAATGACTGGTTACTGCAACCACTTTAAACCACTCAGGAGTTTTTTGCCAGCCATCGTCAATTTACAGTTGTCGGCGCTGCAGTATTAGCTCACAGGAGACACGACAACCCCATGCTCACTGATGGTAAACAGTGGTTACGTCCCTCCTTTCTTTGTTTTGAAAGGAGAAAAATGGACAATCCCCACAGCCAGCTGGATATGAAATATGTTTTAGTATAACCTTCCTTTCAAATTGATTGAAACAGACTCTTTTGGGATTTTCTCTCAATAAAATTCTCACAATATTCTTTCATACTGCACCTTTGAGATTAATAGTCCTATGGTCAACACAAAAGATATTTATGAAGTGCTTTGATCCAACTCCATCTCACACAAAGCTATATCAATAGTTTAATTCTTGACATTTTCAGTACCTTCCAGAATGAGCTGCTTCAGGACTCTAAACTTTAAAGAACAAGTTGGAGCTGGCCACACCCACCCATCTCCCGCTCAAGCTGCTATTTACCCTTTGCACGTGACATCACGCCACTCATGGGACCGCCCCGTTCGCCATGATGGATGGCAAAAAGACCATTTACACACGTTGAAACTCTGGTGAAGCTAGTCAAAACAAGCCAGTTTGTAGCCTTTTATCGCTTTTATTTAGTTGGTTTCACAGTGAAACAGTAAAAACTTGCTATGTGGCTGGCTGCACTAACAGACAAGGATGTAAAGTCAACTCGTTATTTATTTATTTATTTTTTCAAATAACGCGGATCGAGACTGAGGACGGAGATGAACTGCAGCGATCAATCAAACGGACTAACAGCCCTCAGGTTTACAGCAAACGTGTTTTTACCGGGTAAGATTAATGTTTATTTATTTCATGACGAAGACAGGGGACACGGACAAACGTGATGCGTTCTTCTGATAGATGGATATTTCACCATGAAGGACTAGCGGTACCGTGGTACCGTCCACTGTAGTGAAATGCAAGATAATTACAATATTGCTCCAATGTATGATTACGTGTGTTAAAATTACGTTATTTAGTACAAGCGTCGCCGTTAAGAGAGATCTTGTCTCATCCCGGTGTGAGAGCAGCAGCTGAACACGCGGTGACACCACCAGCAACAAAAACTAGTAGGACATTTTTTAAATCAGCTTCGGTGTAAAGTGAAACGCTGTTTATAACAAAATGTTATAAATCCATTCGGGTGCATTTAGGCAAAGTAGGCAGCTTGTTTACATCGGTGAACAGCTGCAGAGAGAACTTAAGCTAACGTTCGTAAGCTAGTTAATAACACTTAACTTTTGTAAATATCGCTCTCTATGAGCCCCATCTAGGTGCGCTACTTCTTCTGATAACTAAGCATCGGCTTGAACTAGTAGAGGGAATGCTAAAGATCGCAAAAACTATTTCAGGCTCTACTTTTCCCTTTGTTTAGTACTTGTGTCGCTCACTGTTTACATGCTTTTGCCGCCCAGTATGGTGGACCCACGTGATTAGGTGACGTAGGTGCAAAGGTTCAATAAGCAACAAAGCTCCAATATCCAAGAGGAGGTCAGAGTAGAGTTGCTTGTCCTCCACTCTGGGGAGGTGAGAGGATGTTTTATGCTAATTATCCCACTTGTGATGTAACAATCAGGGACTTATTGAATCAGATTATTTTAGGCAAATAACTCCTAAAACCAAACAGTGTCAAAAAGTGGTTGGGCGAGTTGTTTTCCATGTTAGGAGTGTTCATAGAGACAGTAGAACCACACATGGCAGCACGATAGTGTGCAAAAGGTGAGATTTGCATATTACCCCTTTAAGAAAAGCAAGATTGATCAAAGTTTGAAAAAAAAGAAAAAGAAAGTGATCAGCCAGTGCAGGTTCATCATAAACACTAAGCATTTAATATAAGGATGATATAACTTTAATTTCTAGCAGCTACAAGCCCCTCTCCATCCTTACATTTCACCATGATCATGTAGACATCTATGGTGCAGATTGGCGGTTGAGGCAGGCGCTCCCCTTTCTCCAGAATTCCGGATATTTCACTGGCTGGAATCCCATCATATGGCTTGGTCCCAAATGTCATCAGCTCCCAGACTGTTACACCTACAGCAGAGATGTGGCGACAAATGGTAAATGTCATTCTGATGAGCTGCCTTTCACATTGTTTTACCCCTCAACAAAAAAGGGAAGAAGCATGAGCTGACAGGACGTGCGCTCCTCAAATATCACAGAGTATCAAAATGTTGACAAATTGGCTGCGTGTGCAGGAGTGGGAGTTAACAGGATGCATGTCTGTGTTGGAGGAACTGAAGGAGGGGAAAGGAGGAAAGGAAGCCCGTGGCTTCTGCCAGCATCTGCTGATGCTTTTGCCAGATTGAGCGGAAGGCCTAATCAAACCCTCGGGAAAAGGAGATTTGGAAGCAGGCCTGCTTCACAAAAATCCTGTGCTGTGTTTGTTTTTCTTTGTTTCGTGAGTGCGTAGGCTACTCCATTGTGAGTTGAGTTTGTTGTAAAGTTGTCCACCTGAACCTGCTGGTCCTAAAATCACAGATTCTGACAGGATCTCCTCTCTTTTCTTTTGTGTTTTAGTGGCTTTGGGGGCGTTTAGGGGCTTTGTACGGTCCAAAAACAACACAGAGCTTCAAAAAGGCGCTCTGCTCTTCGCTGTTAAGATGCTTTACCCAACAAGTACGGTAAATATTTCTCCAGCCAAACAGTCATTGATAGGAGAAGTGCAGCTGGTTCACGTTTCCTAATTTCACAAGGGTCCATGCTTAATCTGGAACACAGTGATTGCAGTTTTTCCTGACTGGGTTAGACGTGGGGCATGCATTCACCACACAGACTCACCGTAGCTCCAGACGTCGCTCTGATGAGTGTAAGTTCTGTTCAAGATCGATTCCAGAGCCATCCATTTTATCGGTACCTAAAGGAACACCACAGTAGCAAAACATTAATGAAAATGCTACTGATTTAAGGGCTGAATCCAAATCCAGGGGTTGCATCCTTCTGAGCACACATTTTAAGGCTGATTAAGTCACAGCAAAGTGACAAGGCTATCCAAATTAGAAGGATACTCGAAATGCATCCTAGTTCTCCCCGAATTTCAAGGACGGGTCTGGTGATCCCTTACTCGCAAAGGCTATCCCAGGATTCATTGCGGGCTGAATGGGAGATTTTTGTTCTTGTAATAATGGTGGACTGTTGCATACAGCGGCGCAGGACTGAATTCAGCCAGATGGTGGTGTCCATCAGAGGGGCACACTCATGGAATAAAATACCAGATCCCATGAGAAACATTATGATTTATAAGAAAACATTAAAACAGTGGTTAAAAATAGCCCTGCTCCAATGTATAATCCAGCCATATGTTTTCTTTGTTTCTTTTTTATGTATTTCATATAAATGCAATAGTCTTTGTGATCTACTGTATGTAATTATAATGCATACGAGTTTTATGACTGCGGATGCAAATTAGCAATTGAGCTAATTCTGGCATGGCTACATTGATGCTTCTGCTAACATGTTGATCAATATGCATTGTCCTAATTCAATAAACAAATGAATGAAAATGAAAAAAAAAATCTGAATGGGATTATAATTTTACATATCTAGCAGATTAAAATTTAAGTTGTTGTTGGAATTATCTGTTAAAACTTATAAAAATGATTTATTCATTTAATATCTTCGTGACAGTTTGGACTCAGGAACCGCAGCACTTTCCTAAATTAATTTCAAATCCTCCACCGTCTGTCGCACAGATTGTAAATGCCACCCAGTGGCAGAAGGCTCCAACACACTTTTATGAGGCAACTCGGTAAATTAAAAAAAAACATATTTCATTCAGAGTTAAACACATCTTTGACCAACCTTTCCACCATCAGCGTGGTATTCTTTCTCATCTGCGTTGAGGAGCTTGGCCAGACCGAAGTCGGTGATCTTGACATGATGAGGAGTCTTCACCAAAACATTTCTAGCTGCCAAGTCTCGATGCACCAAATGGCGCTCCTCCAGGTAGCTCATACCCTTTAATCAGACAAAGCATGCAATATAAGCTCTTTTATACCAGTCTGAGTTATAGCCCTCATCAACAGCTGAACTTTAAGAAATGAAAACAATTAAAAAACCAAAACTTGAGTTGTGTTGAGTAACTCCTTCCTGAGCTTCCTCCTACCTTGGCGATCTGCACACACCAGTTGAGCAGGTGTTGCGAGCCGATGCTGTCCTTGTTTTCTTTGACATAGTCGAGGAGGCAGCCGTACGGCATCAGCTGGGTAATGAGCTGCACCGTGGAGGTGAGACAGATGCCCAGCAGACGACACACGTGGGGGTGTTCAACACTGGCCATCACATAAGCCTCCTGTAATGAACATTAAGACGTAAATATTATCAATTTAAAAACATCCACAAAAATAAACAATCAATGATGAACAAGAGCCTGCTTCTAGACCTGCTGAAGGAGGGAAACAAAGAAAAACAACACACAACAATACAACAGGAGCAAACAATCACTGCGTCAACCTGATGAGGAAATATAAAATCAACATTGTTTAACTGAACAATCAAACAATAATAAATCACAGTGCATTAAGTGCCAACCACAGCCTTAAGACATGTGTTGAACGTGCCCAAGTCCATACTTATGAGAGCATCATGTGAGCACCTGTGTGTGTACACGCGCTTGTTTATGTAAGGTTTCTCTATAGGAGCGTCCAATAGAGACTGTGAGGGGCCACAGATCTGCCCCCCAAAGATGTGTAGGAGATGGAAGGAGCTCCAAGTCTCAGAGATCCAGGAGCTGCCCCAGAGCGCAGGGATCCCAGGGAGACTGCAACCAGAAAAGCCCCTGCCCCCCTCAAGTGGCGCAGAGGATCACCCCGGGGGTCACAACCAGCAGCCGGCAGAGACCCGGGGGATATCAGCGGCAAGCCCACAGAGACCGCCCATATCCTCCCACCCCCAAGTTGGCCGAGCCCGGAACCCAGCAACTCGGGACCCAGAGGCGACCAGCCCCGCCGGGGACCCAAGAGAGCCCAGCAACCCAGATCCCACCAGGCAGCCACCGAGAATAATCAGGCAGACGCCAAAAATCTTAAACCCCCTGGCCCGAGAACCATGAACACTCAGGCAGACCAAGGCACTGCACTCCACACCAAGCGTGAAAGGGAGAGAGGAGGCGAAGATGTGTAGCAGCAAAAAAAAGTCCCAGGAGAGGGGAGGAGTCAAAGGCCCTACCTGACATACGCAGTCACACACTCCCTCCCTCATGCTGTCACATACACATACAACCTAAGACTCACAAAAATACACGACAGACACCCACTCATGCTCCCCATACACACCCTATTCATTCTGGTCCTGGTACTGCTGCACAAAGGGTACAACCATCACCGGTTCCCTGAGTTCGACCCTTCCTGCTGGGGTGCTGATGAGCAGGCTCCCTCACCCAACGCCGAGCAAAGCGACCCACCACCCCAGACCCCAGCCAGACGACCAGATCCCCCTCCTAGCCTCCAGCCCTGGGAAGCCAAGCGACAACAGAGGTGTGCTAAGACCCCTAGTCACCCTCTGCCTGCTCCAATACAGTGTTGGTACGTGTTGATAAGGTGTATTCCATGGCTGTGGTGAGCGGGCAGTGCAGGCATCGTCTGGCCTACGCCAGCTGATGCCACCACACCACCCCTCTTCCCCCCACAGTCCTCTGTGTCTAAGTGCAGTTTAAAATTGGAAATGGGCACCGGCACTTGGGATGAGGCTAAAAGATCCCCTTGCCAAATGCTGTTGAATGTGCTCACTCCCGAAGCCCTAAGTGTGTGTTTGCGTGGAATGTCATTGGTATTTAATGTGCAAATAAAATTGGGGGGCAGTCTGCCACAGGAATGTGGAAATGGGGTCCATACCCACACCCCCTGACTTGTCCACCCCCCAAGGTCCTGTGTACATGTTTGTGTGATGATGTGAGGGAGCAGGAGAAGAAAAATGTGTGGGGATGGGGAGGAATGGTTGGTTGTGCCTAGGCCATCCAGGGAGCCAGCTCCACCACAGGCCCCAATAGGCCCCTCCATTGCCAAAATGCCACCCAGGGCATGGAGACCCCAGCCCATCTTGCCAGGACCCAAAGTAGCAGAATCGCAGAGCTCCACAGACTCTGAGGGAATCAATGCAGCCCCACCCCAGCAGGATATCTACTCCCATACCTGCATTTACACAGCTTCCAGAATATATAAGACATAGGACATCCAGGTAAGGTTGGGTCCTCCCCTTCCTGGACATCCCCCTCCCCCATGATGGGACAACAGAGGAGCCAAGGTCTACTTGAGGCCCCTGAGCCTGGGCCAGGCACTGCCACATGTTCCCGACTTCTTCCCGGCAGCATATATGTCAGGACCTGACCCCCACGCACCGAGCCCCCAGGCCCTCACTCAGACCCATTCAGGGGCAATGCAGCCACCAAGCAGCAACCCATGGCTGCTGCCAAGGCCCCCAAGGGGCCCCACTCACAACTGTCAGTCGTCTTCCCCCCCCCCCCCCCCCCCCCCCACCCCCCCGAGGCAACCCAAGCACCTCCAGAGGGGGCAGCAGCCCCCCAGCCTCAGACACCCCCCCAGTGAACCCACCTCCAGGGAATGTCCAGATACTCCAAACTCAGACCCTCCACCCCATCACCCATATCAGCCCGCAGGACAATATCAATGACCAACCCCCCCATCCCCCACCCCCCACCCCCACCCATCATCGCTATGTGATGGAACCGATCAAAGGAGCCCAAAGAGATTGACTTGACGTGGAAGCAGAGGGTGTATCAAGTGCAATATGATCTAACATAAATATTTCTATACTGGTTAATGCAAAGGGTATCTCTATTTTTCCAATTCATGAGGATAGTTTTCTTAGCGATGCATATGGCAGTCAGAACCATCATTTTGTAAGGAAGCATGGAAATAACAAACATGTTATTAATACAAATTTATTACAAAGCTGCGTCTTTACTCATATGCGCCTTCCCACAACAGGGATGCACATTTCGGCAGGCACGCACTTTTCCAGCTCTGGGTCCTGCGCCCGTTGATGATGTCACACTATATGATTGGGTGGACGTACGACTGTAAGAAACATGAATTTTATAACAAAACTGCTAAACTCTTTCCAAAACCTATGTGAAAGAACAGAATCGACAAAGAGATGCAATATATTTTGGCTGAGTGGTATTGCTGTAGTATGACATCATCAGCAGATGCAGCACCCCAAGTAGATCCAGAAACAACAGGGAAACTACCATGAAATGTATGTACTGCCCCCTAGTGGCAAGAAATTACACACTGCCACTTTAAACAATAAAAGAGGATATGTGCATGTTAATGTCCAGGCAGCAGATAGCTCGAGAACTGTCTGCGGGATGCTGACTGTTAGTGGATACGTATTTTACACAGCCAGCTTTATTTTGTTGCCAGAAAATCTGCTTTGAGAATACACTGGGATTATCGACACAGGCCAGGACAAAAGCAGAAAAAGTTGGTTTCTTGCAGGAGAAACAGATATTTAAACTGAGGTTTCCTCTCATTTATAAAATAATCCCAAGAAAAGTTTACAGGATGAGACTGATGCACGTTTGTCTGATTGCAGCGATGCATTTAGAACAAGCTGCACCCCTCCTTCTCAGATTACACACCAGCAACACCATCACTCCCAAATGAATTAATCCCATTTCCCCAAAACAGCGCATGGCATTCTCTTTTCAGCGTGGCACATTCTCCATTACAAAGAAAACAAGAGCATGTCAGTTTGGAACAAAGCTCCGTGAGCTATAAACAGCACCAACATGAAAGCAGAGTCCAGCATGCAAGCAACAATCCCTTTGTGCAGCACTTGAAGCTAAAAAGTTGGGCCCTTCTTCACCATAAAGTAAAGGTATTTTGATAATTACTTAGAAAAACACAAATATCTCATTTCCAGACTCTCAGCAGCGGGAATAACATTTCAGATGAATCATCACTGTAACCACACAGACCAGAAAGTTTGGTTTAAATGAGCGAACTTTGAACTCACATCCAGGATCTCTTTGTTGGCTTTTGGAGAAGTGGCCTCTCGCAAAACCTTGATGGCCACCGGTATCTTCACATCCTCTCCCTCTGGCACCCACAGACCCTTCAGAGACACAGTTTCATTTGATCTGAACAGGATTTTTTGCAATAACACTTTTAAGGTTTACACATCGACTAGAAACACAGACACCTCAATTCTATCTGAATTCCTTCCTTAAATTTTTAACAAATAAAAGCTTAACCCGTATCCCTGGATGTGGTTATTACAACAGCGAGAGTGCAGCCACTCATGCGTGACGTGCCGAGTTAAAAATGCATGTTCTAAGTGAAAGATTGAAAACATGTGTTGGTATGACTTTCAGTCCTAGTGAGCACCAGCCTAAAGAAAAAACTACCTGAATAACAAGCATTACATGTAGAATGAATAATTTTTACTTTGTAAACTGTCCCAAAAGCTCCTGATCCCAAAACCTTCATTTTCTTAAATTCCGGTTCCTTCAGGATCCGCAGCAGAGCCTGGTTTGGAGCCTGCCCGCTTGGAGTGAGCGGCTCAACAAGCTAGAAATAGAGAGGAAAAAACAGGTTTTAAATAAAACCTCTAATTTTTTTGTGCTATACGAGCACCTGCGCTCACCCCTCTCTCTTGGAGAAGTCTGCGCATGGTCCTCTTCCTCTTGATGTGTCGGCGGCGGAGCAACACGAAGACAGACAGGCCTGCGATCAGAGCGGCCAGAAGCCCGCCAACAACACCAGCCGCAATCATGGACAGACCTGAGGGGCTTCAGGACAGAAGGACAATAATATAAATGCAATAGAGTTTGTTTCATCATCTATTTAGGCCTCATATGCAGAATATTTTACATTTTTGCTAATCTTTGAAATGAAACATGAGCAGATTGCACCACAAAGCCCAAAAGTAAATAGAGAACGCCATTAAACTACAACAATAATATGAGTGAGAAGGTTTCTCCTATCTGTAGACCAGCCTACAAATCAAGTTGAACTTTGAGATGCTGGCAGGTCTTTTGCCTGGTGGTATGAGTGTCCGCCCTGAGACTGGGAGATGGTGGGTTCCATGGTCGGGCCATACAAAAGACCTTAAAAATGGGGCCCAATGCCTCTTAGCTGGACACTCAGCATTAGGGGTTTGATTGGGGGGTTTAAAATGCCAAATGGTTCCCCAGCGCGGCTGTGTCTGCAGGTCACCGCTCCCCCAAAGGATGGGTCAAATGTGGGGAACAAATTTCACACAGACTTGACAACTAATGGGGCTTTAACTTTCATGTGTGTTTTGTTGTATTGCATATTGTTCTGGACCTGGCATCTTCCTGCATCACTCGCTTTTCTACTTTAAAACATGCAAAACTGATTATTTCACTACAAATAGTGTTTCACAGATTGTACTGAAGATGATGATGAACATTAACTTTGCTGCAGCGGTTTCTTTGTGACTCAACATGCTGCTCTTGGAACGATCAATGTTTGTCTACCACTCCTGAGGTGGGGTTAACAAGGATGTTGGATTTCCTCCATCTGGCTGCAGATCGGTGGTGTTATTGTTTTAGCTTGATGAGTAACGCCTCGCTGGAGCAACCACTTACCTTTTAATGTGGCAGCCTTCGAGCCCAGGACCTGTACACCTTTGAACAGAAAATATTTCATGTTAGTATTCTGTTCTTTCACTCTAAACACACCAAGAGAAGCTAAACACTGCTTTGCAAATGTCAATTTGTTCTGTTACACTTCTTTATTTTCTGACAGGTTTGATTTCACTTCTGCCAGCAAAACGGTTCAAGTTTCTGTCATTTTGTACAAAACTAAATACTAAACCAGATCAGCTGGAAACTATTTATTTCCAAATTTTCAACTGAAGCATTCATAAAACATCAAACTATACTGAGGTACTTTGAAATACGTATCGTATTTTCCTGTGTAAAAAAAGGTAGCCAGACTCTACCAGACGTGGCTGGTTAATGTGACAGCTTTCGGTGGTTTTGAGGGGTTTTCAGAACCGTTTCCTTCTCATTCACCCGGATGTGCCACCATGCCACAGTGTGGGGCTCAGAAAACATCAGTTCTGGGTTGAATCATTACGGTTTTGTTTCTTAAGTGGAGTACAGACCAGTAAAATTAAATACTGCAACAAGAGAATAAATAAATAAAATAAAAACAAACAGTAACCAATGGAAACAGAGAATATACAAAAGCAGGAGTATACAGGAATATTCTTATTTCCAGCTTTTCCACCAAATCGTTTCATTTTAGACATCTCAACTGACCGAAGGGTTCATACTTCTGAAAATGTTTAAAAAAAGATAAATATTTGCAACACAGAAATGCAGAGCTGGCTTGTTCTCGTCGGCCATGTTTACCCCTGGGTGCAGTTCTTGTGGCACAGTTGGCAAACTCTCTTCTCGTCGGCGTATTTCCACATCAGGGTGTCATCCTCTCCCAGCACGCCTTGGGGGCAGCGGGACACACAGAACAATCCATCATGGAAGTTGGCACACTTAGTGCAGTTTCCAGATCCCTGGGAGTAAATAAAAAGGAAAAGAAAACTCACTAGGTTTATAACCCTTCTGAGAGTGATAACTTCTAAAAGGAAGCTGCATCCACACAAAGAGGAAAATGGCAATAAAAGCAGCACAATTGATTATTTGGGTTTACAACGGTGTCCTCCTGCACGTCTTTTGCACATTTAGTAGCTTTTCTTCTCGCATTTTTGTTTTAAAAAAAGGGGTCTAAACTTGTCCCAATCTCAGACAGAGTGATGAGGATAATAAGGAAGACAGTTGGCAAACTTCATCTCGCAGACACACCCGTTATTCAAAACACAACATGTCTTGTGGCTAAGCAGCATTATGGTCTGTGCAGATGAAGAAATCCAAGGCTTGAAAACGTTTAGGAGGGATTTCATGCTACACAAACACTGAGATACTGTTCATCAAGGCTCAGCGTGAATTTTGCAGAGCTTTAGGGTGACACATACAGGCGCCCTGCAGGTCGCAGTCCCGTTCATGTGCAGACACTCTGGGTCACATTCCACGCAGGTTTTATTCACGACCGCCTCCCGCTGATCTCTGCAGAAAAACAATAGCAAAGCTGACAGACTCTTTGTGCAAAAAAGAAAAAGGGTAAAGTTAAACTGTAAGCATGTCAAGATTCAATGTTTGACAAATATTTTCACAGATAAACAGAGTTTGTGCCATTTCTCCAACAATGTTTGTCTTACATCTACTGGAAATTTAACTTCAACAATACCTAAGATCACAGCCTTTCTCTCAGTAATCCTCACATTTATCTAAAGACCTGAACTGGGAATGAAAACAGACTTTGAAGAAGTGAAATATAGAGGACACAGATGTGATGTTTTTGACTTCTTGTTTGCTTAAAATGAAAGGCAGGACATTTTGGCGCTTCAAAAAACAGGGACTGGAACCCTGAATCCCTCCTTACCCCTCCAGGATGTTGCAGGAGTCAACACAACTCCCACCGCGGCTGTAGTCACGGCAGGCGAAACACATGCCCGGGCCCGGCCCCCAGCAGCTGTCCTCCGTGCACTTCCTGTCACACAAAGCTGCAAACCAGACAGATAATTTCGAGCAGAGATTTAAATAATTGCTCTGTTTTGAAATTAGCTTGGAGATTTCATAACAAAATGTTTCCAAGGCAGCAGGGAGCTCACCGCAAGAGGTAGCATTAGCGTTTTCTCCCACTGTGGCACTTTGTTTTGCTGATATAAAGAGTCCAGTCCAGTGGTTTTTGTTAGTGTAGCACAAGTTCTGGTTCTTAAGGATCGCCACATCTCCGTCGCTGATTTCTTTAAGGGATCGTAGGCCCAAGTAGTCGATATCGAGCTGAGTCACAACCAGACTGCGGCCACCTCTGTCCAATGGGAAAACAAAAGTTTGATGACTATTTAAACAGAAGAAACTTCTCAGATGATGCACTAAAAAAATAAATCGTGCTTTATAGATTACTTTGGGGGAGGCGGGTGTTTACAGGGAACATACCGTTTTGTTCTTCCTCGAATTATCTCCAGATTCTCAAAGGGGCTGAGAGAATTCATGCTAGTTGGCCAAGTTTGAATCCACAAATATCCTGAAGGAACACATGATGTGTTAAATGAGGAGGCGTGTGAAAGTGTGTCATCGATTGCTCATGTCTTCCATGATCTAACCTGTAATTTCTTTAACAGTTTTAAACACATCAAGCTGGGCAGGATCCATCTTTGGTGTTTTGGTGAAGGGATCTCTGCAAATCAAAGACGAGCAGAGAAGTGAAGCAACGGAATAGCAGTTAGCAGAGAGGCCGAGATTAAAAACAAACTTACCCGTGAATTGATGTATGAATTAAAGCAATGTTGCCGTTGATTTTGGTGCAGTTTTTGAAGGAGCCAATGTTGGTGGCATTGATGGACAGGGCATGGGTCAGCTCCCCCGAGCCAATCCCGTTGCATACTGAAAACAGTTCAGAAGATTAAATACTAAGTCCTCATCATGAGCGCCGAGACCAAACCTAAACCTAAATGTGATTTATTGTGATATAAACTGAATCACCAGAATCTCTCCAACACACACCCTTACTATGCAAGTTATCTGCCTTCTGGTGGAGAGCCTGAGTACTGCATGCAATGAGTGCCAATTTTATTTATCTTTTTTATTACTGCATTATTATATAGCTATACAATAAAATATAATCCAAAGGTATTTTGCTATATTAAAATTCGTCAACTGTAAAAATGATCAGCTTTCTGATTATTAGTTCATGCATCAGCCATTACAGGTTTCATGGTAGAGGACCACAAATGGTAATTATTGCTTTATCTATTTGGGTTTTAATATTTGCTATTTTAATGCATTTTAAAATAAATATAGCAATAATTTAGATTACAGGTATGCCAAATCATTCTTTGGTAGATGTTTGTCTTTACTTTTTAGTGACAGGTTTATAAAATGTGCTTTTCTGTGAGCAGATGATCTGTCCAGTGTATATATATATATATATATATATGAAGTGTATGTAGAACTGCACAGAAACAGCTTAACCTCTGACCTTTTGGGCACAGTCCATCACACTTGGCACACTTCCTGACTCCTCCTTCATCAACCTCGTATGTGTTGCCGCTGCACGTCCGCACACATGCGCCGTGATCAGTCACAACGTAATTATCTAGAAAGAATGAGATCAGGTCAGAAGGAAAACTAGAAAATTTACAGAAACAAATAAAATTTTTCTATGATTTTCCTGTAACTGCTTGTATGAGTTAAGAATGCTTTTATTTGTCCCTCAGTGGGGAATTTGTATCTTTTTTTCTATAATAAGAAAGAGAATTAAAAGATTAAAATGAGAATGAGTTATACAACAAGGAACATCATAGGTCATACATCAGATGGAGCAACAAACAAAAACTGTTAAACTTCTAGAGATGGGATGTTGCATTAACACACCCTGAAATTCAATCATTTCCTTCCTTGTTTTGGAAGTTTATAATTAAACTTGAACAAACTGTAACCTTTAAAACAACCCCAAAGAACATCCTGGGCCAATTTGCAGAAAACCCTCATGGTGCCATTTTTTGCAATCCATAATTTTCTGTCAATGCAAGCATTTCTGCTGGGAAATAAAAGTAACGTTTTACAAAAAAGCGAAAGCAAATTAGTCCCTTTTTTTTATTGTGCTTACGTGGGCAACTCTTCACACAGGTGGCTCCAAAGTTGTACTTTCCATGTGGGTTAGAAACCAGCTGGTGCTGGTTGGGATCATAGCGCATGAGGCCCGGGCAGGAGTCCTTACACACCCCGTCGTCCTGGAAGTCCCGACAGGCCTGCAGCACAAACAGTCATCTAGCTCGCCGGGACCAAAACAGAGCCTCTTTCTAATGATAACACTGCATTCCTCTTTCATAGCTTTGGCTTAGTTCTCAAAGCAGCAGCGAGAGGGAGAGCAGACGCTGATACTCAAGGTCCCAGCCAAATAAAAATATTTAATCAGCATTTACGCGTCTCGCTGGTGTTAAAAACTAAAAACAATATCTCAGATCTTAAAAACAGACGTTGCTTAGAGAAGGGTTTTGTTTTAAAGGAGAGTTATGAGCAGATTTAATGGAAGTGTGTGTCTGTACTCATTATTTATCCTCACCAGACAGTCGGTAGGTCTGGGCCCCGTGCACCCTGCTGCACAGTGCTCGTTGCAGCAGTCGCTGGGTGAAGGTCCTTTGCATCTCTTAGAGCACTGCTGTGCACAGTTCAGCTTAGTCACTGGAGACGAGAGTGGGGTTGATCCATTACAGGAAGTCATTTTCTGTTTCCGTTTTTAAAATCCTTACATGTTTGATGTGATTACAAGATGCGATGGCATTTATCATTTCAAGGTGTCAAATAACCAGTCAAGTGAAAAATGCTTTAAGGGTGTAGTTCACTTATTTAATCAATGCATTTGCAGAGGTCTCTATTAGGAATGAATGCCTTGCAAGCGGTACTTGGGGCAAAAAAGCCCAGAAACGCTTGGATCAGCAGAGACAAGTCTGCTGCTGCAGAGTAGCAGAACACGACGGGTTTTTAAGTATTACTTCCTGATATTTGGACAACTTACCTTGGATTTGATAACAGAAACGCGACTCTACCACTGACTTGCAACATGGATGTTTCATCTCCAACTAACAAGCCTGGAGGAGTTCTTCTGTGTGGTGGAGTTGCAAATGCTAACGGTTAGCTTGACTAGTCGGGACGCTGTCTGCTGATTCCTGGACGCTAAAACAGCAACAGCCTTTACCGTCATGAGTAAAGATGGGTGAGTCCACGAATATCCACAAAGTGTGATGTAGATCTGTCGGGCTTTTCAAATCCTAGAGTTTCACCATCTATTTTCTATCCGAAGCTAGTACAGGAGATAGGTGTAGGAGACTGTTTTCATGTTCAGCCTGCATGAAAAACTCAGAGTGACTGATTATAATTGGAAACAATCAATGTTTTTTCAGTGAACCACACCTTTAAAATAACAGGGTTTTATATGACTTGATACTGCTGCATCATGAATAAAACCTAAAGCTTACAGGTCTGACAGTTTTGCGGACCAGGTCCCCAACATGAACCATTAAAGCAGCTTGTGTGGCATCTGCTGCCTAGAAAACAAACAAACGACCCATTGTGTGTTTATTTGAAACATTAAAGCACATAAATACATTTTCAGAAGTCTACTTCAGAATTGTGAGCCGTGACACTTACAGAGCGAGTTGCTGCTGGCCTTTGGAAGCTCCATACTGGGTTTGGATTCGGTATTGATGATGTCAAACCACTGGATTGTCTCCACGTTACATATCTGGTTGTTTCTAAACTTTACACCTCCTTTAAGAATTTCTGCATCAGGACATGAAATGTGAGTTCAATAAACGTAAACCTAAATGCAAACATAAACATTTGGGGCTGTAGTTACCTGTCAGGCTGGTCAGAAGCAGCTCGGTGGTGCCCTGACCTGTTGTTTTTTCATAGTTGGCAAGCACGGATAGCGCGAATGCTCCCTCATAGAGGGAATGCCCTCGGATGATGCGCAGGTTCTCCAAAGGGATCCGGGATGCCGTGTTGAGGGCGATCAGGACGTAACCACTCACTTCTTCAATAGACTGCAGAGGTTAATAAAAGAGGGAAAAATAGTTGTTAACAATAAAATCAATGTGCAAAGTCACGAGATTTTCAGTTAGTGAAAAAGCTGAAGACAATTTAGACAAGTTGGTGTTATTTCTTGTATTTACAATCATTTATACAAAAGCTTTGCAAAAAAAATCCAGATATTTTATTAAAAATGCACTTTTTATGGCAATGCCATTATATCCAAGTACATTTTAGAGTTAAAACTAATGAACATTAACTAAATCTAATAATTTTCATGGTGCATACTTGTGCAATGATAGATTTTGTGATAATCTGTGCATCATAAATTCATGCAGAAGACCAATTTGCCGGCAAGGTGGAGGAGGTGCACTGCAAACAATTATTTAAAAAAAATAAAAATAAAAAGATAAATTGTATCTTATTTTTAGCCTGAAATGTAAAAAAAATCTTCTCTGCAAATGAGGTAAATATTCTTAAGTATGATGAAAGGCTAGAACTCTTAAAACTGGCAAATTAAACTTTTTGCTACAATTTGTGAGATTATGGAAATTTTCTTGTTTTCCATCAAAAAGCAATTAAACATTATCCTGAACAGGAAATAACAGGACATGCAGACTTTGACAGAACAAGAAACAAATCAATTTAAATAGTGATTTCTTTAAATTTGCATTCATAAATAAATAAATAAACAACAATTTTGGCGATCTGCAGCCTGACAGCTCTTACTCTTTAAATATTGCTGAGTTTATAGTTCACTACATTAAGCATCAGAAGCTGTTTATTTGCAGTCAGAAAAAAAGATCTTCTTTGCAGGCCGTTTATTTTGGTATGCTACAAAAAAAAAGACTCTTGAAGGTGTGGAACTGCTCTACCCTGTGGACAGGTAGTGATTGGGGCTGGTGTCATTCTACCTGCAGGATAATGATCTATAACACATGTTCAGAACGTGTCAGCAATGCTTTCTGACAGTAATGGAGTGGCTAGCACGTTCCCTAAGATAAAAATCACCAGGTCGTCTTTAAGGGAAATAGACAACTAGAATGCATCTGCCATGGTGGAATTGCTGCACTGATTACAGCAACATTTAAAGAAAAACATCCACTTTAACTAACTGGATTGTAAATCTGACAACGTCTGCAAGTCCTATTCCTTTGCAAAATTTCCTATTCAGACAAATGTTATGAATGTAAGTATGGAAAACAAGAAAAGTGACCCAAGTGATCAATGACCTCCAAGAATGAAGAAGAACCCTATCAACATTTTTTGTTCATAAAACTGATTAGTAAGTAAGTACATTTTATTTATACAGCACTTATCACAGACATAGAATCACAAAGTGTTTCACATAGATCAAAACAAAACAAAAAAAGTCATAAAATCATAATAATTTCGAAGCAGAAATAGATTAACATCATAAAATCAAAATGCTCTCAAAACAGAATCTGATTAACATCAGAAAAAATAAAGTAATAAAATTATAAAATTTCATAAACAGATGAAATATTAAAAATTTGAGTTAAAAATAAGAATAGAAATTAAAAGATTTTGAGTATTTTAAAGGGCCTATATCGTGCAAAATTTACGTTTTTGGAGCTCTTGACCATGTTTCATTGATAATTCCTCATGAAAATCACCCCGATGCGCTTCTAGGCTTCAAGCATGTATTCTTCTCTTAGAGCTGGAGAGCCTCTACAGGCCTGCTGACCTATTGCAAACGTCTGTGTGGAAAAGTTTTACATCCTCATACACTGCCCCTCCCCATCCAGGTAGTGTCACGTCTGACTCCCTCCTCCCCTGGACTGCAAACACTAACATCCGCTCTCTTTGAGTTGCAAGTGGCAAGTGCAGTCTCTTCAGTTATGAAGAAGTGAATTCTATCTTATCTAGCCTGCACTTCGATAATGCCTAGAACTCAAAAACGTGTTTCTGTCTGCGAGAGGTAGAGGAATTTCTTCTGTCTTTTTAAAGAAGAGTTTGGTCACTAGAAATGGTTGGATTTTATCTTCACAAGCTCTCAAAAACTGAGCCAGAATGTGATTAGAGTGGGTTTTCAGACAGATTACTTTTTCAAACCAGTGATATTCCAATGTTAAAACCAGCCGATGGATAGTCCAGAGTGATAAGTAAACCAAAATGCCAACTGCGAGCCGCTAGCTGGTTATAAAGTCTGATGGGTGAGCGTCAGGGACGGATTGGGACAATAGCTGATCCCAGAAAACTATGCAGAAAAAAAGCATTTTATTGGTTAAAAAAATTAAAGAATGACAAATGAAATTAAAAGCATCTGTGGAAAAAAAAGAACTGCCTGTCTTGGAAATAACTTTAGGTGATAAAGGTTAAAATATTTCTTCCCCCTAAACAAACAACTAAACTGAAAAAAATTTGCAGGTATTGCCATGTGCAATCAGCTTTTGTGCTCCACAGTCCAAACTTGGGTAAGTTTGTGTACAAGTCAGTCAGTTCAAAAAAAAAAAAAAAAAAACAAAAAAACAAAAAAAAAAAACTCATAAAGCACGCCTTGCTAGTCCACTGGCAAATTTGTAAACTTCTCCTTTGATTTATGACTCCTGAACTGGTGCCGCAAGTGAAGAGAAACATGAAGACGACACAAACAAGACGCCAAAAAGCCCCTTTAAAAATGACTGCACTGTATCTGCTGAGTGCTTGTTACGAATATGTGTGTGTGTGTGTGTGTGTGTGTGTGTGTGTGTGTGTGTGTGTGTGTGGTCCTTTATTACATCTGTCCAGTGCTCAGAACCTCTGGCTTTAAGCAACACTCCAACCAGAGGATCATAAACACACTGAACAATTATACTCACATATTCTCAACTGGTTTTAATGAACTTTACCAAAATGAAAACGAGAGCCTTGAGAGATTCAGGACAAACTTTGAAAATGTTTACCCTGAGGAAGGACAAGTCTCGGTGCTGCTCCATGTAGGTGATCTCTAGGTTCTCCAGAACCACGGTGCAGTTGCTGTAAGTCTTCACCAAGTTCAGGTAGTGGTCGTCTTTAGAGCCTAGAAGGTTTAAGCGGTTGGTGATGCCTTGGCACACTGCAGGAAAGATCCCAAACAATAAATCAGCTGTTATGAAACATTTAATTTAAACATCCAGTAATTATGCAATAAACCATCTCAGTTTATGACTTTCTGCTGAACTTGATACGCACAGTCATAAGGTAGCCAGTTTGTTTCTGTGAAAACAACAAATCAGTGTTGCATCCACAACAGAAATCAAATCTCGGTGACGCAGCAAGTTCTGGCTGTGTTTGTGCTGGCAAAGGCTCCGATCTTTCCGAGCAGATGCAGAAACCCTCACAGATGACTGCTTCGGGCCTCATGAGATATTCCCAGGAAAAAAACACATTTGATGTGTCATAGATTCCACTGGAAATGTTTCTAAAACAGATCCTGCACAGACTTTTTTCCCTGCAGAGATTTGCTTTCACAAACAGAGATCTGTAGGATTGCATTTGAGCTGATAGAGTCAACTGGTCCAGCATAATGCAACGGCAGGCCAGGATACGGAAGGCAGTGATAAACAAGGAAAATAGAAGAGGCTTGTTCTCTTTGAACCAATAATGTGCATTACAAGTAATCTTTTAGTGGTCAGACAGCAGCTGTGCTTCTACACACAACCATGCATAAACAAACGTTCCGCATGCACGCTGCAAATACTAATGTTTTAAATAGGTTTAAAACAGAAAGTAAAAAAGAAAGTTTTGGAGAAAAATAAGCAGAATTCACATCCGGTTTATTAGAAAATGCCCCAGACACATTCCTAAACATGTCTACTCTTGAGAGCAAAGACAGTCAAAGCATGAAATTTGATTTCTGGGGCACACCCTAAAAAGCGTGCACACAAATAAATTTAAGTGATATTATAAAAAGGAAATAAATAAATCCAACAGAAACTAAGCATTTGTGTTATTGGAAGGGATTTCCCTTAATTTCCCTGATGTTGTTGATCTTTCACACACAAACACCAACAAACAGATGTCTATTGCTATTCCATTTATTAATCCTCATTAGTTTTAACCCTGAGGGATCCGAGTCTTGCAGATCCAATGCCCCGGCAAACAAGAGGCAGGCATGCAAAAGCAAGACGGCTGTTTCAATTATAGGAGCCATCTAAGACTTAATTATTCTCGTGGTTACTACTCGTTCTGCAAAACCAAACTGAAATAATAAAGTCAAGACTTGTCAGCTGTGAATTAAACCTCCAAAAAGGCATCTTACATCTCCAAACTGCAGTAAAATCTCCATTCCCACTTGAATTTTCAACCAGTAAAGGGTGAATAAGAGAGGTGACCAGAGGAGCAGCAAACTCCCTCAGACACGGAGTCTAAAACAAGAAAAAACAAAACAAAAAAAGAACAAAATAAATAAATAAATAAATAAATAAATAAATAAATAAATAAATAAATAAATAAATAACTGTTTATTGCGGAAGCAGGCAGCCACAGTAAACTCATTGCATGTCCAGCTGTTGATTTCATAACCGAACTGCAGGTGGGGAATGACCTGACACTCCACAGCCAACTTCCTCATTCTGCTGCAAGACAGAAACTAGATCAGTTCAACCTTAAAAAAGGTTACTTCATAATTTTTTTCCATTTGGTCCATTTAGCCAAATGAAAATGACTCAAATTTATGAGCTGGATGTCTCGTAAAAAGTTTGCACAACTTGCAGACGGCCTTCTTACAACAGGTGGTGAGTAAAACAAGACATTTTACTCAGTGGGAACCTTGCTCTTCCTCACAAGCACTAAAATGCAACAACCCATGGGGGAAGGGTGGAGTTGTTGGTGACGTTACTGATACTGTGACAAAGACTAATTACAGATTGCTCCACTTGCTCCAGCTGCATTATCGTCACTAAATGTCCAGGAGGCAACTGTGGCAGCAAGGAGTGGCAGGCCAGGCCTCACTTTGTACTTTACGTGTGTGAGTGTGTGTGTTTGATTAAGTGTGTGTGTGTGTGTGTGTGTGTGTGTGTGTGTGTGTGTGTGTGTGTGTGTGTGTGTGTGTGTGTGTGCAGCACAAAACATTCCCCGGATTGAGCGCTGATCAGCACCCAGCCAGAGCTCAACAAAAGACTTCATAAAGCCGATCATTAGTCATCTAAGCTTGCTGAAATGTGCGGCTGCATATCGCTCTTTAGAGGTTTACTTTGGACTAGCGTTGGAAGTCAAGGGTGTGTGGGTAGATATTTGTTTCTCGCGGCTATAAGATCTGCCCGGCTACAGAAATAAAAACTGCTTAAAGCTAAAGATAAATAGTCCACATTTTAAATCCCACAAAATAATAGCGCACACGCATTTAAAGCCAAAATTGCATTTTGTCTAAAGTTTTGTGAATGTGTCAGTCAGCACTGTAACTTTGCAAGATGCACTCATAAAAAGCTTGCAGGTGTGTAAGGGAGATCAAAATAAAGCTGTAGAGGGAAGATGTGTGTGGTCTGACTAATGATTAAACAGTACAAGAACGAACGAGCGCTTAGTTGTCTGTGAACTCAATCCAACTCTGCAGGCCAACAATTTTATTTTATCATATTTTTGGTACAAAATTGGCAACTTTTGGAGGTTTTAATGTAACAACACATATAATATATAAACAATGATATTTATACAATGAGTCAACTGCTATGCTGGTGACATTTAACCAATTAAAAAAATATATATATATACGTGTATATATATATATATATATATATATATATATATATATATATACGTGTATATATACATATGTATGTATGTATATATATATATATATATATATACATATGTATGTATGTATATATATATATATATATATATATATATATATATATATACATACATACATACATACATATATATTAGGGATGTGTTCCATTTCTGATAAAAGCATTATCTTGCTTTGGTTCCACATCTTGCAATAGGGTTTAATCCTAACCCTAACTCAAAAGCATAACAAAAAAATCTGTACTCATTAATGTTTACCCTGACTTCACACCGGAGGCATGAGCGGTGCAGAATAGCAGCGAAATGTCTCTGCTTCAACTAGAACCCATTATAGTCCATGGGTTGATTCAAACTGGCCGCCATGCTGCGCAGCGAGCGCCATGCAGTGTCGTGCCATGTCGTATCGCTGAAGGTAGTATTGAGTTATGTTTCTGCTGCAAGCCACTTCTGGGACACGTCAATTTCAGCAGTGAACATTGGGCTAGACAGGAAATCACACACAGTTTTAGTGTAAAATGTCCCGTAATTTTCTAAATAATTGAAGACTACTGATATGAAGTCTTGAGGGATTTTGTGATCTCGCGAGGAGAACTCTGCCATCATGGATGGACACATACGAAGTACGCATGTAAACCGTTCAGCACCGTTGCTGCCTCCAATGTGAAGTTAAGAGTTAGGTCCCACCCCTTAGCAGGGGGTTGGGAAGGTGCAGGATCTCTGTTAAAGTCTTTTGATGCAGTCAAATTTAGAAAATAATGTGTTATCTTGTGCAATCTGTTAGCACACAGCTAGCACTCCAAATTTTACTGTAATTTTATCCACAAAACTGACTGAGTTATGACCATTGTTGGGTTTGCCAGTACCTGGATTTTGGGGGGAAAACTGAAAACTGGTTGAAAAAATATTTCTCTACCACTTTTAACTCTCCTGTGGCCAATGTGTTTGGTTTCATAGTAAAAGATTACGGTTCTCAAACTTCTTGCTCTAGATTTTTAAGCGTGACACATTAAGTACATCTTCTGATCTGATGAAGGAGTTAGATAAGAAGGTTGAAAACCTGGATGCTTTAAAGAACTTGATACACCAAATCTGTTACTACAAGTGTTACTTGCAGAAACTATGTCAAAGAGAAATACACGTTACTCAAAAGAGGCAGAAGAAACATCTAAAAGGTTTTACTTTTTGTTTAACTCATCGTGTTTTACCACAAACAAGAGTTATTGTCCTGCCTCTTTCTCTTCCTCTCACTCACTACCTGCAATCCAATTACGCCGTGTCCAGGGTCTGGTGATTGCATTATCTGAAAGCTTAGACGCCATTAAAGGGCAGCAACAACACTGACCGACAGGACTTGTTTGTTTCTCTCTCCTCTTCGCAGCATTGCATCATAAAATCTTACCTAACCCAATCTGCTGGGTTCCAAACCAAGATGAATTCCAGTTTTAAAGGTTAATTATTCTTCTGTGTCTGTGCTGCTTTGTGCTAAGATGAACTTCCTTTATTCTTATGTCACATAGACAGTCTAGACACATTTTAAAACAGCTTTAACTTAAACCTGGATGTTCAAATCTGGCCCTGGAGGGCCGGTATCCAGCATGTTTTAATGGTTTCTCTGCTCCAACACACTAGAATATGTGGTTGAATCACCTGTGCAGCAGCTCATCAGGCTGCAGAAGCCCATTAATCACCTGCTGATTGAAATCAGGTGTGTTGAAGCAGGTTAAAACTAAAATGTGCTGGATATGTGGGACCGGAATATGAACACCCCTGGCTTAAACCCTTTGCGTTTTTCATTTGTTAATGACCCTCATTCTCTTTTTTTAATGATCTTTTAGTTTTTATTTGATCTTTATTAATATTTTTAGATTTTTTAAATCATTTTTTACTGTTTTTATATTTTAAATAATCTCTATTCATTAGTGTTTAACACTTTTGTATTCTTTTGGTTATGCGTTTTGATTTTGATGCGATTTTATTTGTGAAACTGATTTTGTTTTTTTGTGATAGGTGCCATGTAAATGAACATCTTATTAAAAGGCGCTGGTGATTTACTTCTATTGGTTTTGGGTTACTCTCCAATTCCCACACCTTTGGCTTTAGGGGAAGCATGAATCTCCAAAAGCCCAATATTGATGCATAAACAGGTGGGGAAAAGTCACTTCCTTGATTCTTTCATTGCATTTGGCTCATACTTTCTGCACACATTATTTGACTGGCTGAAATTTGTGGGACGTGTGAGAGGTCAGATGTGAAGAACAGAAAAAGAATCATAATGTGCTCATGTGGTAAATTATGCTCATAAAAACACACTTTGTAGTCGAGACATAAAACGTCCTGAAATCCTGCTCTCTCATCAGGGGAAATGCAAACTTCCTTTGTGTGGGAGATGCACCAGTTCCTTGGAGAAAACATCTCAGGGCCTCTGTGAAGAAAAGGGGGGGCCAGTTAAGACTGGAGGACACCCCCCTCCCCTTCATCCCTTGTGAATGAAACTGCACAAGTCCGTCTGACAGGAAGTTGATTGTTGCACAAGGGTCATCTCAGATGGCCACCCTGCCTCGCCGGAGCAAATGGTAGCTGATTGTCTTCTCCAGGGGAGGAAGGCAGGAGGAGGTTTTAAATCAAACTCAATACTCTATTTGTAGCATCAAAACGATGAACAGGAAGTGAGAGAGAAAAAAGAAAGGCACAAAGGAAAATATAAAAAGAAAAAAAAAACAGAAGTGGTTTGTGGTTCATTGGAGCAAGATGTGGGATTTAGCAGCTGGCCGTAGGGTCAGACTGTGGAAAACGGGTGAAAAGCATCACACTTGACGCATGAACATGGGCGACCTTTTCCCCTTAAGGGCAAGAATGATGCAAATGAAGCATCAACACGTCACGTGTTCTCCAAACATTTAAAAAACACAGGATCTTCCTCAGTCCGAACTCGGTGAGTGAAGTTCAGTTTGTTAAAAGCTTATTAAAGAGACCAAACTGAGACCAAAGAGGCTTGTGTTTACTCAGAGTGCTCTCCACCAGTCAGTGAAACACTCCAGATACCTGAGGCTGGGCCCATCACAATGTTTATTCTCCACCTCGGAGCGAGGAAACAGCGGGTTTAGGTTCAGAACAAACACAGAGAGCAAAGACAATATGTATATTCACATTTCATACTGCGATCAGCGTTTCCTAAACCTTTACACACGTCCTAATTATCATGTTTCAGTAGCTCTAGGAGCCAAGTCATTTATTTCTGTTACGACGGCCAAGGAGCGGATTTACAAGCAGGAAAACTGGATTTGGAGCAGCAGCAGAGACTTTTAACCCTAAACTGCCACTTCCAATCTAAAAAAGGCAAGATTACTTTGAATCTAAATGTGCTTTTGTTTATTTTTAAGATTCTCCATTAGCCCAGCAAGCTGAGAGAGTGTGAGAAATATTGTGGTTATTTTATTATTACTACAAAGTTCAATTTTCTCCCAAAAAAAAAGAATGATGGTAAAAATAAAGTTTGCTGTTAAAACATCAACAAAATGAAAAAAAGTTTTTGACTTTTACTTTAGTTACTTTACTTTACTTTAGTTACTTTACTAAGTCTTTCATTTAGAACATAAGAGCTCTTCCGTCAGTGATGCAATTACCCTACAGCATTACTGAAGACAGAAGTGATAAATAAATGATGGAAAAAAAGGCAGAAATGGCCACAAACTAAGATCATTTGTTGAAATACATTTGACACAGCTGCTGTTTTTCTTCCAGTTTGAGTTAAAATCTCAACAAGACTAAATCCTTCCAGCAAAAATAATCAAGTGTAATAAAAATTAAACAATTTTCTATTATGCTCTGTTGGAAAATCCATTATCGTCCTGAGAAGGCACCATCCAATCGCTCTCCGGTTACTCAAAACACACGACTCAAGCTGCACTGAAATTCGAATAATGCAACTACCATGCCTCCACAACGTTCCAAACCCACTTCCTCTGTAAAGTCATTCTCTGAGTTAAAGCCTGTTCTAGCCAAGACCCCCCACCCCCCCACCCCCCACCCCCATCTTCACCAAACACCTCACATTTTTCTCTCATTCCCCTTCCTCTGTTAAAGCCAAAGCCATACTCCTCTTCAATCCCACAGGAAGCCTGAGAGGAACACTGGAAAGGGAGTGGGCGGTCAGTGTATGGCGCTACTAGCTCAATACTAAAACTATGCAACTCCACCCCCACCATCACCCCTATAAAAACTCCTCTCCTTCCAGCAACCTTCAATGAGCCGTACCTGGAAAAGAAGAGCAGGAGGAAAGAAAAACAAGAACTACAAGTAAAGAGACCCGCACTTTTCACACATCATCCCGGCAAAAAGTAAAAGCAGCTGCGATCTGGGAATTCCCTGATGGTTTTAACATTCCTGGTGCAGAGCAACAAATTAAAAGCATCCCAGCACAAAGGACAGATAGCTCTAACTTCATTCGGACAGATGCTCCAAGGAGCCTTTCTGGTTAAGGATGTCTTATTTTTAGCCCGATTGATGACGAGTCCGTTTCTTTTGTAGATGGAGCCACTGCTGTTACTTACCACCTCAGTCATGTCAGAGCTACTCTTTTCCACTAGAGTCATCCCAGAGAGTGACCCCATAAAAGGAATACTCTATAAAAGCCCCAGGGTTTGAGTTATTAAGCTCTCCTCTGTCGGTAAGGCGTTACTCATCATTTCAAGCAAGGATTTGCACACCAGCGGGCCTCTAAATCCACTGATGAGTAGTTTTTTTCACTTTTCCATATGAGCAGAGGGCAAGAGTTGAGATCAGCTGAACCTCAGGGAATACGTTTACACAGCAGAGGAGCTTACATTATTTTCAATTCCCTGTATTTGGTTGCATGTCGAGTTGTTCTCACTGAAAGCATGACCGATTTAATATGGACAGAAAGGAATTTGGTTACGTCCTCCCAATGACACATAAAACTAAAATGTCTGAAATGCAGCGGGGTACCACTGCTAAGTACTTGTGGACCAAGCGAGCCCACGCTGTTAACATTCATTGAGTACCTTTAAATGGTTTCTATCGCAAAAAATGCAATGCAAAAAGCAAAATAGCTGCGCAAAATCTGCAGCTAACGCCTCTTCTCAAAGCTCGGAGCTCAGATTGCATCTATTGTTAACGTGTCAGGTGATGCACTGGTCTGGACAACAGAAAAAAGCATACGGCACTTCCCCAAAACAACGTTCAAAGCTTGCTTAAGATGATTATGACTGGAGATAGTTGTTGTTCCAAGGCTGTCCCGTCACTAGAGAGGTATTTAGCTTCAAATGAAGGCTGAGCTGCTTTCTGTCAGTCATCAAAGCCAAAGGCTTGGCAGACAAAACCCTTTTATTGCTATCAGCCATGCAACAGAACACAAGGACCCTGGCTCACACTCCAGGTTTGGAACTCTCTTTGGACAAACAAAGTACAAGGCAGGATTCTGAACTCCTCACACATTCAATTTACTATGAATCCAAAGAACGAAGGCAGAAATTGGCTTCAACTAAAGGAAAATGTTAATTACATCCATTACAGTTATTAAAAATAATGATCAGCAGTTTTTTATGTTGCCACTGCAAATATTTATAGATTAGAAATGTAATTACTCCAAACAATACTGAAGACCTGTCATGAGGTCCATTTATAAGATGGATTTTTCAATAACATAACAGGAAATCAGGGAATCAAGGTTTCAAAGTCATGATTAGTTTCAGAGGTTTACTTTGTATGCCAAAACAAACCAGCTTTCTGTAAAAAAGAAAAGCAAATTGTTTTGACAAATTTAGACAAATTTTACGTTTTGAGAAATTTTCTTTGTCTAAACGCAATTTCTTATTGTCATGAAAGATTGTTTTATATGACACAGCTGATGTGAAAAAAAGGTCAACAAGATCTAAAACTGACCATTTTGCATGTTGGTCTAGCATTGCTCCATTGGAACCTCCACAGCCTCGGCTGGTATTGTGGCTGGCCAATCACAACATGTTTATTTAGAAAAACAACATATTTTCATCGTCTTCCCTGTTTCTTCCATGATGCATGGCGAACTGCCCCATCTGTAGCAGTCCAATCACAGCGCTATATTGGTTTGGTGGACCAATCAGAGCGCTCCATCAGTCAGGTGGGAGGGATATTAGTGCAACTGATTGAAACTAAGATGGCGATGGCTCTGTAGCGAGCCATTCACAGCACTCTGTTGGTAGGAGGGATGTTACTGAAAAATCAAAGATAGCGACGACTCGTT
Organism: Nothobranchius furzeri; assembly: GCF_043380555.1. Classification (NCBI taxonomy): domain Eukaryota; kingdom Metazoa; phylum Chordata; class Actinopteri; order Cyprinodontiformes; family Nothobranchiidae; genus Nothobranchius; species Nothobranchius furzeri. The sequence continues at coordinate 48,742,280 of NC_091751.1, read as the reverse complement.
TGAAACAATTTTGGCATCAACTTTGGACTATTTTGACTTGGGCTTTTCTTGGAGTCAAGAGCAGATAGAGGCACTTAAGTTTATTTAGAAAAAGGATGTACTTGCATTGTCTTTGATGGCATATGGCGGACTGCCTCGCTGACTGACATCCATAGCGATGAGTACATCACGTTGCAGAGACGGTTTCAAAGACTACCGTAGATCTGGCTCCACAACTGAGACCCATCAATGGTCCGTGCTTGTCTAAGGAAAAGCCTTTTAACTCATTCACTGCCAGCCATTTTCTGATCAGAAAAGCCCTTTGCTGCCAGCGTTTTTCAGCGTTTTTCAGTTTTTTTTAAGAGTCACAGAACGTTGCGCGCTAGGATGATGTCAGTGCCAAAGCTAACTAAACAAAGAGTAGACTCACCTCTTACATCAGGAAGAATCTGTACGTTTTGAGTGTTATCCGTTCTTTCATAATCAGTTGTCGAATTATGATCGGCAGAAGCTTTTTCGGTTCGCTCCCCACTTTTTTTTACAACGGTCCAAAACGATCTCCTAACACATGAATTTTCTGCTTCCTGATCACGTGACATGTAATGTACGTGGATGAAGATCGGCTTTAGAGCTGAAATGTTTGTTCTCATGGTGCGGGGGCTCGTTCCGACGCCCACACAGTAAAAACGTGCAAATGAGTGAACGGTTGGATTTAAAATGATGAATTTTGTTGTCAGTGGCAGTGAATGGGTTAATGCAAGGAAAAGTCTTGAATGCTCTTCTTCTGGCATTGATTCTACAAAAGATGAAACACCAATTTTCTAAGAAAATATCAACTTCGAAAGCGATAATACGTCAGATAAACTGAAGGACACCAACTACTGATATATTTTTCATCATCCTTCCTGTAGTTGAATAAATTAAATTGTTGGCTGTGACCTTTGGCCTGAAAACAAATTATATTTTTCAGTGTTTTTAATCTTTTGTAAATCTTCTTGAGGCCTGATTACTGCAGTAATGCTCAGATAAAAAACCAAACAAGTGGATTCATATTAAAATTAAAATCTCAGGCCGCTGCTTAATCAGCTCTGGAGGAGGTTGTTGATGTACATCGCTCTGGTCCAAAGGGCTAATCCTTTCTTCCTGGAACTGGTCCAACTATGCACTCCAGGGTATTTCAACCCTTTCCGTTTTTCACCCAGACACTCGGCTGTTAAGACCAAGTGGTTTGTTATGAAATTTAAGTACAGCTGTAGACGATGATCATCTAACAACACTTTTAAATGGCACTGGGTTGTATTATGAGTGCTTGGTTACCCACTGAAAATATGTGACCCATGCTGACAGTTTATGGAGCTAGCGCAATAACAGGATCAACCTGCAAGTCAAACAAGTAGAACTCATTTTTCCTGCAGTCTTTGGCTTTAATTATGAAATCATGCAGTAATTGGAGATGTTCTCCTCAAGGTCTCACTGGGAAATGTATTCACAGCTCAGGGAAACGATGCTATTAAAATTTACAGGGCAATAAGAAAAACTAGAGAACTCGGGGTGTGGAGCATGTTGTGTTTTAGAGCTGCAGGAGTGTGGCTAATCACAGATTAACGCCGTCATGGAGCAATATCGTGGGCTTATCTGTAAATAGCCTGCAGAGGAAATACGTATTACGATGCTGATGAGATGAAATTGACGTAGAAGGCAACAAAGAAAAAAAGACCTTGCAACTTTATTTAGAGCCTTTAGAAATAAGTTGCAGATTATTACCTGAAACTATGTCAAGGTTGTCGTTATAATTGAGGGATTTATCAAAAATTTTTGCAGATTTTGAAACTTTGACATCAAAAGTCTGACAATCCAGTTTCACCATTTTTCTCCAGCAGAAACATATCATAATTTGTTTATATACAGTCAGATATAAGTATGTTGCTTATTAAGCAAAATGAAGATTGGCGTAAAAAAGATGGCAAAAACAAATAATAGCCGTGTTTCCATTATTGACCCTTTCCATGGGACGTCATGGTTTTCATGAGATCGGTGAGGAGAGCAGGGGCAGCAGAGGGCAACATCGTCCTCTGCTGCTCGCTGACAAAGGGAGAAGGAAGTGATGCCACCAACAGCGGCGACGCTCTGAGGAAGTCAACTACAGTGTTGGTCGAAACATCAGCAAAAACAAGGTAAAAACAACTCTTTTGTTGTGTTAAAAAAAGAACAAAATAATACATTTAACAGTTAAATTCAGAGTTCAAAAACACACATTTTGTGCATCAACTGATGTTGTTGCACAAAAATGTTATTAGTATCATTTTAGCATGAAAATAAGATGGAAAATGTCTGAAAATCAGCCCATAGAAATCAGCAGTACATATTGGCCAACCATGTTTCGTACTTGTAGGCATCAGTATCGGCAATACCGGTTGACCTCTACTCAGTGGGTCTCTGAAATGGCCCGGAAAGTGGTCCTTTTGAAATGAAGATACGCAGATGCCACGAAGTTCCGGTAAAGTTACTCATAAGTTCCGTTAGGGGAAACGGGCCGTATTAATGTACTTTACGTCAGAATGTCGGTGCTGATGTTGACTGCATTATTCTCATCATTAGTTTAAAACAGGAACTGGTTTATCTGCGGGTATTTGTATTTCAATTTCCGATTTAATTAAAGCTAAATGGATTCTTTGACTCTTCCAGAGTTTAAGCTTTCAGCCAACAGGGGTGCCTTTCTCCTCTCTGTTGACACAGGGCCGCAGGGTCATGACTACAAGGCAAGTTAAGGTCAGAAAAGACAACCAAGACCAGAATAAAGAGCTTATTGTGCAGAGATGTGTAGCTGCGCCATTCGAACATCAAAACTCCAACATTTCTACGTGTAACAGACTAAATGTGAGCTTAGTGTGTCCTAGAAAGAACACTTTTGTTAGGAAAGCACTTCATAATAAGATGTAAGCTGAGAACTTGAACCATTCAATATATATATATATATATATATATATATATATATATATATATATATATATATATATATATACGTATGTATGTATGAGGAAAAACACTGGAAGCAATATACGTGTGTGTAAAAACAAATTCACAAAATTCTTAAGTCTTTTTTCCTAAAGAGGTCACTTATATACATATCATCACTTTTTTAAAAAGTGCACAATAAATGACAGAAAACTCAAACACCTTTTATTATATTTGAATAGTTTTGACCTACGGATGCAAAATTCTCAGGGAGTTCTGCAAATATAGGTGTTGCTTGATGCACTACCACACCCTTATCAATTAAACGTGTAATACCTTAATGAGATCTGCAAAGAAAACACTTTTTCTAATGGATTGAGCTGTGGTTGAGCTACGAACACTGACATGTCTGATCAGGGTTCTTTTGAAAAACTCAAATTGTTTTTTTCTTTCTGCAAATCAAACAGTTAAAGTGTTCTGAGACACACTAAGCTGTCTATGTTGATTCCAAGTTAAGTGAAGTAACTTTTACCTCTATAATTATAATGTATAACATCTTTGTTTATTAATACAGACAAAAAAATCCTCTAAACATTTTAGCAGCAGACATGAATTATTTTTATATTCAGGATGTGAAAAAATGTAATGGGAATATAAAGATGCAAAGATTTATCTAAAGACTCCCATTCGGGAAACACATTTCAGGGATCAGCCGCCACCCTTCCATAATGCTTTTTTATATATTCTGGGATAGAGATCTGTTTGTGAAACCATTGTTCTCTTCTCTGTAGGGGATTTTTCAGTGTGCAGAACTGCTGCTCAGAATGACCTGCAGGTCGTCGGAGGAGGCGACACACCAACAGGAGGTCTGGAGGATAATGGAGGACTCTCACCTGCAGCTTTTAAATGCAAGAGTGAAGCAGCGGCTGCTAAGAGGAACACACCACTGCCTCTTTGATGACCAGTTGAAACAAAAATCTGAAATGAAAACAGACCTAACCCCATCCATCCTTTTGTTTGTGAATCACAGACTTTCCTGTTTTTCTCCACTTCTGTGACCCTTCCTCCAATCCATTCACTACCCTCCATCCCATGGTTATATCTTACATTTGCATAAGCTCAGAATTGATAAGAATGGTTTGTTTTGTTTGGAAACAAAGCCGATCTCTCGTATATATATATATATATATATATATATATATATATATATATATATATATATATATATATATACATAGATAAGATACACAGACAGACAGACAGACAGACAGACAGACAGACAGACAGACAGACAGACAGACAGACAGACAGACAGACAGACAGACAGACAGACAGACAGACAGACAGACAGACAGACAGACAGACAGACAGACAGACAGATAGACAGATAGATAGATAGATAGATAGATAGATAGATAGATAGATAGATAGATAGATAGATAGATAGATAGATAGATAGATAGATAGATAGATAGATAGATAGATAGATAGATAGATAGATAGATAGATAGATAGATAGATCGCTCAACTAGTAAGCACCTGACCTTCACACAGGGGACCTGTGTTTGAATGGGACAAATGCCAATATCCATTTGGGTCCTTGGGCAAGACCCTTGGCGCTACTGCCTACCTCATACCATGACAAGAGAAACTGAAATGTACGAGATACCGGCTCAGCAGTCGCCTGGATGCTGGGAACCAGAACACCCTGATGAAAAGTGGGCTACTGGAACAAGACGGAGGTGAGATGCGAGAACGTACAGTATATCTGTTGGAATGTTACTACTCCAGTAAATCGAGTCAGAGGGGTTACATGAAGGGATGAATGATCACTTAGAACGCAACACTAACTGCAAAACAACCAGTATAGCTCAGTGTTCCAGCATCTATCACAGTTTGAGATTGACAAGATACATGTCAAATGCTTCAACGGGGGAGCCGGGACACAAGGTCAGAGGTCATTGAATCCCAAATTGAACGAGGCTATGCAAAGATGCCTCTGAGACAATCCACCATAGCGGCAGGATGTAAAATGGACTGGAAGCCCCAGGGTCGAAGTGGGTAACACTCCCTAAGGAGCTAGAGAACGAGAGAGTCAAGCTCCTGTGGGACTTCCAGATCCAGACTGACAAAATGGTGATGGAGAACCAACCGGACATTGTGGTGGACAAACAACAGAGGACAGCCGTTGTGGTTGATGTGGCGATACCAAGTGATGCAACATCAGGAAAAAGGAACACGAGAAACTAGAGAAGAGCCAGGGCCTCAAAGAACTTGAGAAATCCTGGAGAGTGAAGACATCCATGGTGCCCATGGTCATCGGGGCAGTAACCCCCAAACTGGAGGAGTGGCTAAAGCAGATCCCAGGAAAAACATCAGACATCTCAGTCCAGAAAAGTGCAGTTCTAGGAACAGCTAAGACACTGCAGAACCCTCAAGCTCCCAGGCCTCTAGTAGAGGACCTGAGTTTGGAAGAATGAGACCACCCGCGGAGGGTGAGATGGGAATTTTTATTACATATATATAAATTGTTACAAAAAATGATTCAAATCAGCAAATTTTCGGTAAAAAATATCGCAGGAAACAATGTGACAGCTCTATATAAAATTGTTTTAATTGACAACCAAAGATTTTTTGTGCATTTCTTTAAAAAAATGAAAGGAAAACAAGAAAGAGAGCCTCAAGCTGTACTTCAAAAATGCTCCAAAGTCAATTTCTATCTTTTTACAAAGCTTATTTCCCCTTAACTACAAAAATAATTGGGTTTCTTCAGAATTCAATGGTTCATAGTCCAAACATTTCTTCTGAAAATGAAAGCACTTTTTTTACTTAAAAAGAGAGAAAAAAAACCAACTTCATAGGGCCTGAAAAATGAGACTCTTCATCAACAACAAGGAACAACTTTTCTTTAAAACAAAGACACACACATAAAGGATTAGTAATTCAATTAGTCCCGAGGACTCTTTTCCCCTTTAACGTGACGCTGCAGCACATGATGAGAAGGCAGATAACAGCAGGTCACTTTTCCGGCCTGAAAACCAGCGTCTCTTTCCACTGGAGCGGACGATCATGGAAAGGCCATAAATGTCACAGAGTGCTTTGTTACCGTGTACAAACAAAAGGTGTAAATCTGTTCAATCAGTAACCACATCTTCACTTACTTATTCTATGCTGGAGGTATACAAACCACTGGAGCAGAACCAGACACATAATTATCATTTACAGAAGTGTGGTGTCACCTGATACAAAATGTGTATTCAGGGAAGAGAAGAAAAAACGGCTTCACTTGTAGATGACACACACACACACACACACACACAAACTCAACACACACACACACGTCTAGATTCAAGTGTCGGCCTGGATCTCTGCTGCCCTACAAAACTACCCGTGCTGCCAGATAACTTGCCCTCCACACAGAGATGCTATTGTCTGAATGTGAAACCTAAATCCCGCACGTTGCCAGCTAAAATTGCTTCCTCGCTTAGATGTATTGCAGTTCCTCAAAGCTGCAGAAATTTCACTCCAGCTCCCACGGCCCCAACCTAAAAAGCTTGATTTCTAACAATGGCTGCAGCAGATGTAGGTCTGGGAAGATCGTCAGGTGTGCAGCATACCACTCTAGGCCTCAAAGACACAAATCTGTAAGCAATATTTCACTATCACCCCCATAGAGTGGGCTTTAATGAAAATAAAACATGGTCTTCAGAGGAAAAGACAGATGACTGATGAGTGAAGCTGGCCCGTTAGATCTCAGCTAAACACGCAAGGGAGAAAACACTTAGGAGGGATGCTGAAATGTGCTGCAGAGGTGAAATTTTTATCACGAATCAGCAAAACATTTGCAGATCTGCAAGCCTATTTTTTTATGCAGAACGTAGGAAGCTGAACTCAACCTGCTTTTAGTCTCGTTCTGTCAACAGCTGAAATAACTCACTCACAAAAAGGAATAAAAGCAATATAAGAGGGTTATTCTCTGGCTGAATAGTAGGGATTAAGGATTTCAGTCTTTGACATGTTTCTGTGATTAGTTTGATCTTTCAGAGGTTAACCTCTTGAAACAGGCTTGATAACGAATATCAGCTCATTGGCTGCAAAACGAAACCATCATCCAGTTTAGTGAGTATAACGTGAAAGCTGTCAAACTCAGCAAAGATGTCTCTGAACAAAGGTTGAGCAGGAAAAGACTGATCGGTGTCAGGTGCAGAATCATTTAAAAAAAATCCTCAATCCTCATTTTGATTACAGCCCTGCAAACATGATAAACTGATAAAATGCTTCTGATTTATCAGCAAAAACGTGATTTAAAAGGATACTATGCAAATGTTTCTTTTTTTTAAATAATTTTCTTGAGCCAGTTTGTGCTAAAATGACCATTTACAGGGATAATGAAAGGCCACCTGGCCCCTATCGCCCCCTTGTGGCCAGAATATTCCACTTGCAACTTCAGACTGGCGGCCGCTCTGTTGAGCTGACATACCCGGCGCTGCAGTCTGGTTCCAGCAGGTTTCCTGCATATTTTAGATCACGAACACAGCTGATTTGTTTGATTTAGTGATGAATCACCCCTGTAGACACTAATGAAGGCTGGGGAGTCATTTCAATTGTTATAATAAGGTGTTAAAAAGACAATTACACAGCAAGGAGAAGTTTTGCTTTCAGTTCTACTTACGGACATTAGAGGGTGATAAAAGCAAGACAAAACTGCCTAGTCTCCCTTTAAAAGGATAAATTATGGCCAGTTCTTCTTTTTAAAGAAGCAACAAACAAGTAGGAACACGTTTTTCCCCTTAAGATATTCACCAGTCAGATCAAACACAAGTCAAAACAACAATGAGGAATAAACCCTCACCTGTAAGCTGGAATGAAATACAAGTTGCACTGGTGTTTTTGAAGAATTTGCCCCAAAGCTTCATGGGAAGGTTGCATCTTTGTTCTGTTTCCACCTTTCTGCTTGTTTTAATGATAATAATGAGACACACACTAAAAAGTGACGTCACAATAGCCAGCACACGTTTGTGTTGACATGGCCACCTTCAGATAAGATCGACCATCCGCTGCATCAGCTTGGTAAACAAACAAGAAGCAAGAGCATGCAAGCGGATCTGTCTGAACATGCAGCAAAATGAAACGTCAAAAACAACATCAAAGTAAAGGAGGCAAAATTGTGATTATGTTGTAAAATAGTCCTTTTGAAGCTCCTGAGGGGTCACATGTTTCTAAAAAGTTGCTCTGATTAAAAAAAATCAAATCTATCAAGGTCTGTTTGTAAGTTTAAGTCAAAATCCAGACATAATATTATTTATATTATTTGTTGTTTTTGTCATTGATGAACCAAGTTACCACAGGGACATCAAATAAAAATATATGTTTCAGGTTTTTATTAGCATGGTGGCATTTTTTATGCTTTATTGTTTTACTAAAATCAAGTTGAAACTACATTGTCCCTGCTCCTTTGTCCAAAAATAAGAAAACCCAGAAACAACGATTACAACAGCAACACGTAAGAAAAATAAAGTCGATTCCTCTAAAAAAATGAACGAAAGCAAACATGTAGCAGCTCACGCCTCATCTCATCTGGATGTGATAAAATCCCAACATTCCCAATCGCTGTGGGAAGACTCGTTGCTGCACGAGGTGATTGTTGTCTGATTTGTTCAGTTGGATAGAAATATTCAGGGATTTGCTTTGGTTCCCAGAAACGCAGCATCCATCACCCGTGCAGAGAGGAAAGATGCAACGTTCACGTGCGCTTCTGGCTCCAAACACACATGCTGATCTGCTCATGAGGACAAACAGCGCCAAGCAGGAATCAGTGTGGACAGATATTATCCACGAGAATAGGAAGTAACAGTCATCAGGGAGTGAAGTGATGCTACTGGTCACTTTCTCTCCTGGCAGCTCTGAGAGGGCTGAGTGACTCAACTTAGTCTGAATGTTTTGTTTTATTAAATTTTTTTTGTTGTTTTTTTCTTTACTTTAGTCAGCATAGCAGAAGTATTCAGAGTCAAAACCACAATAAGTAAAGGTAATAATTGGGGCAGCAGTAGCTCAACAGGTTGAGCGGGTTGTCCAGTAATCGGAAGGTTGCCGGTACGATCCTGGCTCCGGACAGAGAATTCTGCTGTTGTGTCCTTGGGCAAGACACTTAACCCACATTGCCTGCTGGTGGTGGTCAGAGGGACCAGTGGTGCCTGTACTCGGCAGCCTCGCCTCTGTCAGCGCGTCCCAGGGCAGCTGTGGCTACATCGTAGCTCATCACCAGCAGTGTGTGAATGTGTGTATGAATGGATGACTGATACACTGAAGTGTAAAGCGCTTTGGAGTCCTTACTCTGAGAGGCGCTATACAAGTGCGGGTCATTTATCATTTAAACATAAAAGAAATTATAAAAACACTAAGAAAATATTGTGTACAAGCATCACGTATCACTGGTTCTGCTTATTTCATTTTTGCAAGATAAATGAAGACACATTTTTAATGTTTTCAACAAACTTCCTTTAAAGTGCAAGTGATCAGCTTATTTTTTGCATTAAATGATGTTCGAATATATTAACATACAGCTGTGTAATGTACAGAAAGCTACTTTTGAAATTGTAAATATGACAATGGGATGTGCCTTTTCTGGTTTTGAGACCGATACCAATTTTAGACAAACTGAATTTGTCTAAAAGGACTATGATTCATTTTGTTTTAAATTAATGGTTGATGAACTTGATTCTGTATTTAAGTAGGCATGAATCAGCATTGATTGTGTGTTCATAGTCAGAAATTTGTCAGATTTTTTTAATTGTTGCTAACGTTCACAAACTGAAAGAAGAAGGTTTCAGATTGGCCACTGGAGTTTCAATTCTATTCAATTCCATTCTGTTCAGTGTAAACATATATCGTTTCCAATTAGTAGTAAATCTTTTTGGTTCAGCTCTAGGATAAAGAAAAATCCTTTAAAGTTATGTATTTTTTAGCTAATGGCTGATTTAAATGGCATAAAAACACCAGAGATTTTGTCTAATTTTGACAAATCAATCATTTTAATATTACATTTGTAAATATAAAAAATGCACAATGAATAAAATCCTAATTTAGCAAGGCAAAGAACAACTAATTGCTCTGTCAGCACCCTTTTCCATCATGCTGCCAAAATTTTGCTCTTAGATGATATCTACATCTTGAGAAAGATGCGCGTTTGCGCAAAAACTAATTAGCCAGTTATGGAAATTAAGACGCTCTTATAAAGTAGGCTACACCGTCCGTTCTCTCCAGCCTTCCCGAGGCTCTAACCAGGCCACAGACTGAACAGCAGGGCTGTGAGAAACTTTCCTCCCAGGCAGGATCAGGTTTCCCTGCGGCTTCGTGACCAGTCTGTGATTTCTCTGTGATTTACGGAAATGCGGGACAGTGAAGCGAAAGGCACCAGGCGACCCACTTTACCCACAACAGCCCTCACATACCTTTCCTTTCCGCCAGAACACAAGAGCCCACGCAGAGCAGAGAGGTGAAGCTGATCCACTTCAGAAAACGGCTTTCCATGGTGCTTTTCCTCTCATTCCATGTCAACAAGGCGCGATATTCCAGCCGAAAATAGATATTTTCCCACCTCTTCGTTGAAGACTTTTCCCTCTCTGGGCAACTTTGACAGCTCCTCCTCCTCCTTCTCACTGATATCTTCAGCAGTCAGAGCACAGCGCGAGCACAAACCTCTGGCTTGTGACGTAATCAGGAGGAAGGACCAGGACAGACGTGCCTCTCTCAGGTACACACAGAGGATGAGCAGAGGACAAGAAAAAGAAAACATTCACTGCTGCGTAAAAACTCCAGGACGCATTGCGCGCAACATGAAAGGGGAGAAAATAGCGCATCATCTGCTTCTGAGGTGCTGAATCATGTTAAACCCTTTCGTAAACTTCCGGTGGTGGACACAAATGTGGTTGCAGGGAGGTTTATGGTCTATTTCCTCTGCAGAACACAATAAAAGATCCAACAAAGATAAGCTTTACTATTACTCATATTACCCACTAGAGCACGAATCATTTAACAAATTAACTCTTCCTTGAAGTCTATTTTTTAAAATAATAACAATTTTTAAAAACTCATGAATTTGATAGTAAATTAGTGACAAATGACAGTTGAGCTTCATTTTCATCAGATCTTCGACTGGAACAGAATTCCTATAATTCCCATGCAGGCACACTCTCATCCAATTTATATGTTACAGAAGTAATTGTCCAACAACTAAGTGCTTCACAAACATCTCCTGAGCTTAAAGAGAATGCTTTGAACCACACCCAGTTGGTGGCAGAGGTCAGAAGACAATGGGCAGACTGGTGCAAGGTGATAAAAAGGCAAAAACAGCTCAAACCACCACTGGTTCCAACCATGGAGATGGACTCCAGCAGCAGAAGAACACATGGGGCGTGTCTCCTGTCAGCTAAGAACCAGAAAACGAGGAAACAATTCAGAATTGGAGCAGAGTAGAACAAAAATTGGGTTTTTTGTACGAGAGTGGGGAAATGAAGGTTAACCAACAAGTTATAGATAAATGCAAATATGCATATCCGCACAAAGGTGCAAGACAAACAGATAAATAAGAACAAAATACTGTATTTGAACCACAGCTGTCCCACCGAGTGCTTCCAGAACAGGACATCTTTCTTCGATAAACTCTCAAAGACCCAGATATGTAAACACGATGGGAAAACAAAAAAACAAAATAAGGTTGAAAAATCATAAAATACCCAGTAAAACGTGACTTTATGGATACGATACAATAAGTTGCAACACAAGATGACACAACACAATATGAGATGCTGTAATACAATACAAAACTATACAACACAGTAACACACAACATACACAATGCAGTATGATATGAAATACTCCACTGTCCCCTTTCATAAACACGTTTTGGAATTCATCTCAGTATCTGCCTTCACAAATGATCAGTGAAGAGATGGACCATTAAAGCAAATCCGATCCATCCGTGGTTCTGTTTCACAGCATTTTAGGAAAGGAGCAGGCGGATTCATTTAGGGCCGCATTCCATTTAGAGGAACTTCTGCTTGCAAGTGTTTTTCACACAGCTACTATTTAAATGCACAGGTTGGTTGCTGTGAAAAAGGGCTGTTGTTCTTGTTTGTGTTGTTTATTTTTGATGTGTCAAATGTTGCACATAGCATGTTGGTATAGAAACATTTTGGAAGTTCACCCATTTAGAAAGGTTTGAAGATCATTTAAAAAATCAGAGGGGTAAATAATGAGCTTTAGTTTTCTTTCTTTCCTTGCAAAATGAACTCCCAGATTCTCTCTCTTTCAAAAAATTGTTCTAAAACATTTACTCTGCAGTCTTGCTGTAGCATCATTGTAGGGATAAAGGGGTTTGATTTAGTCTGTTATGAGTGACAGCATCATGTCCTCTCTTTGGTGAATAGACAAAATGAAGAATTAATCAAATGTTTTATAAATTTGGTGCTTGGGCAGCCTGGCAAACATATGTAAATGTATAGCGTGGCCACGACCCATAGACAGAGCTCGGTCATGGGGGTGAAATCTATGCAATCTGTGCAACTGCACAGTGCTAGGACCAATCAGAGCAATTAACAACATGATATATTAATCATTACAGAAATCATTCAGCTGGGCAGTGTGCCATATACAGTTCTTTTTCAAAATAAAGGACTTAAGTACCTCTTTCTGCTCATGTGTCAAAGAAAATCTAAATTCTAAGTCAAAGCTAGCGCCAAAAGTCGTATCCAATGAGCACCATTCCTGAGTTGACACTATTGTCCTTGTTTTGCTTTGTCACAGCTCTTCAGTCATCGTTCAAAAATTTGCTCTACCATAATGTAATGAGCCCATCCTACAGCGATTGGCCCAGCCTAAACTTAGCCGAACCAATGGTAGGCCTCCTGAGGCTACAATGGATCATGTCTAGACCGACCTGCAGATCAAAATCTTTGATACTGTTATGGTTTTCTGGCTGAGCATGTCAGAGCAATCCCAGTTATGATTTCTAATCAGTGTTCTGTTCTGGTTTATTACTTCACGTTTACACTGGTGAAGGTTCTCAGTCATCCAGGTCACGATAACCCAAAGGGGTTTGCATGAAGGCGACTGGACATCTTTGGCTTCTTGAAGATGTTTTGCTTCTCATCCGATGAGATTTTGTCAGTTCTGACAGGATTATGGGAAGCTGAAACTACTTAATCCTCAGGAGGTATGGAAGAGGGGTATTCATATGTAGTTTCTATTCTTTAAGCAACAACAGACAACTACATTTTATAAGCTTCACTCTCCCATATTCGAGTCAGAACTGACAAAGCTCCTTGGATGAGAAGCAAAATGTCTCAGAGAAACCAAAGAAGTCCAGTTGTCTTCCTCTGAACCCCTTTGGATGACCTCATGGTCACTTATAAATGACAGTGGTTGGTTATCTTCTGTAAGCAGTATGTGCATCCAGCACATAATACATTTTTCCTGACAAAGACTAAGCTTGTCTGAACAGAAATTAGCCAAAGCATGTTTGTTGTTTAACACAAATCAGACTCGATGAGGACAGAAGTGATGGAAATCATTTTTCACTCTGGCGTTTATTTCATTATTGTGGCCTAATGGCTCAGCAAATCTTCGTTGGTTGTGCTGTCGGTGGAAGAGGCTATTGTGTTGAGCGGAATGACTCCACGGGAATTCTCCACGGGAAATTAAGTAATGTAAGGCTAATGTTTCGTGCGAGGCAGCCCACTGTCCTCTGTGCTCTGGATGTGGTGCAGCTGGCATCAGGCCTTTTAACTTTTGTTGTTGCTTTTCAAAAAAAGAAAGAAAAAAAAGACACCAGGAGTAAAATTTCAACTAACAAGATGTGGAATGACCTGAGTTTGGATAATCAGAAGCAAAATATTATGGTCTGATTGTTACACTTTGGCCAGAAGTCACCTTAGCATCTCAATGGGGTGGGGTGGGGTGGGGGGGGGGGGGGGGTGTCTAAACCACTGGCAACTGCCAAATTATTGTGAAATGTTTCTCAAAGTGAAATAATTTGTTGCAATTCATTTCTTCTGCTGGAAACAGTGCCTTTTTCTCTGCTTATATGAGCAGAAAGCACCAACCAAATAAAGTCTAATGATTGTAGAAGATTCAGAAGAAAGCGGGAATAAAATTTTAGGGAAAAAGACGAGGAACCACAGCTAGTGACCCTTTTTTACAAGCACTCTGTTGATAATTGGCAGCATTATGAATGAAAATTATGAAACACAGCTTATCTTTGCAGTTTATTTAGTAATAACAGTTAGGACCAATATGGCCGCCCTTCTGTTAACATCTTACTGAGTAATATTTATACAAGGTCTCTTCAGTGTGGCAGAGCTGTTGTGCAATGATGGGAGGTGAGGTGACTTGTCGGAGGGGGATGACAGAACCCAGACAAACCCAGAAACCTCTTGGCGTTTGTCAAAATATTTACAAGAAAGTAACAACCACCATCACCACCATGAATATGTGTTTAATTTGTGGTTTTATGTGCATGGCATGAATGACATGAGTCATATGCAGAGCATGAAAAGGGGAAGGCAACCCTTGTCCTGGTGTCGCAGTCAAGCATGTTTTAGTTGTTTCCCTGTCCCACCACACGTGATTTATTCCGTAGGTGATTAACAGGTGTCGGCAGAGCTTGATGAGCTGCTGAACAGCCATTGAATTAAATGTGTTCCCCTTTAAAAAACACCAATCTGCAGCATGCCCGTTCAGAAACGACACACAGATTGAATTATAGGGCACACAATGTGACTGTTTCAGACATATTCTAAAGCAAATGTGTAGTTTATGTATCTTTTAGAGGACATAATATGCAAAACTCATTTTTGGAATACTTTTGTGCTGCCATGCGGGCCGTACTGCCTCTACAAACACTCCAAACATGAAAACCTGTTTGTCTGTTTTCTGTCAGTTTTTGGTTTAAGGATTTATGCTCCCAAAAAGAACCATTTCAAAAAGGCCTCATTTCTGAAAAACAAAAGGAAAATTAGAATAGAGGCCAACCGATATGTTTTTTTAAGGCCAATGCCGATACCAATTTTTATAGAACTTTGTTGCAGATGACGATATCTAAAGCCGATTATTTAGGCCGATACATATACACATTTGAGCAGAACATTGATTGTGAAAGACAACTGAACACTCACTGTGTGCAATATAACTGACATAAGTCAATAAATCTCTTGATATTTATTGAACTTCAAATATAAAACAAATTCAAAACATAAAAAAAAACGGTGTGTTGGGGTCTTCGGGTCCTTGCTTCAATCTAGTAGTGGTGGCAGTTGGCTACACAGGTGCCTGTTATTTTTTTTAAATGGCTTTTAAAAATAGTTTTGGCCGATGGCCGATATAGAAAAAGTGGATTATATCGGTCGGCCTGTAAATTTGAATAAAACCAACCCTTCCATGCAAGAGAGAGCTGCTGGTGGAGTAGCAGTTGCTCTTCTCTGATACCCCTCCTACATGTCGGAGCTTCTTAGCTTATAGCAGCCTGAGCAAGGGATGGGTGGACGTGGCCAACTCCAGCTTGCTTTCTTTAAGTGACAGACTCCTCAGACGGCTCAATCCGGAAGGTACTAAAACTGCAAATAATAAATCTGCTATGTGAGAGGGACTTATAGAAAAAACTTAAGGAACACGTTTAATATCGACCATAAAACTATTATAACTTTCAAGCTCCTTTTGATGTTTTGATGCTAATTTTGACACTTAATTTAAACCAATTAAAGGAAATCTACAAAATAAAAAAGCAAAAAAAAATAAATAAAATAAAAAAAAATAAACTGAATGTTTTAAAGGCTTTTAAAAATGTTATCCCTAATATAAAAATGTTAATATTTAAATTCTTATTCTTACTCTTGGCTATTAATGTGCTGAAACAGTTTGATAAGCAAAGTTTGAAATAAAACCTATAACAAGATCACAAGCCTCAATAATAATTTGGATCTGTTTAAATAATCCTTAAATAAGATATTTCAAAACTGAAACCCTTTGCAAACTCTATAATTGTTCATTTTTGAGATTTTCCTTCAAGTGGAAATATTTTAAAATATTCTAAATTGCCATTTGAGCTGTGAAATATTTATTTTTCGGGACTTATTTATCTGTTTCTAAACTTGAATGATTTCAGACTCCTCTCCGTGCTTCTCTGCTGTAACTCAGTCACTCATCACAGCAGTCAGATAAGATTTCTATTAGATTTGAGCGACTCAGAAACGTCCTCAATAAAAGCAGCTTTAAAGCCACTGGACCTTTGTTGTAAACTGTAATTAGGTTAATTAGAGAATCCAGTGAAGTTTACTCAAATCCCACCATCTGTATGCCTCCAGGATATTTCCCCAAAGCTAAAATAGTGAAAGTAAATGTTTAGCTGTTTGAGCCATCTCACACATGCACATCTTTTAGAATAACAATTAAACCCATGCTTTTTATCCTGACCATGGCCCCTCGTTTTATGCTCTGAGCCATACTCACACGCCAAAACATGCGGTCTCCAAGGCTCTGCTATGAGTTACACAGTAAACTGTCATGTTCTGTGTCCCCTTGGTCCCCAGCCCCCTTCTGTTTGTCCTCTGTGTTCTCCTCATGTTCCTCCTGGTGTTTTCCAGCTTCTCAGGTCTCTCCAGTCACCCCTCTGTAGTTTTATTTTCTATAGGTTCAGCATTTCATTTTATTTGTTCCCTTTAGTGTTTGTGTCCTTCCCCGCTTGTTAATTAGTCTTCCTTACTCCTCTTGTCATTAGTTGTTTATCTTGGCCCTTAGTTTCTAGGTTTGGTTATGTAGTGTTTTTATAGGTTATGTTATCTTCCCCTCTGCTTGGTTTTCCCTTCCCATGTAGTTAATTGATTTCACCTGTCACCTGTTCCCCTGATTGCGTTCCACTGTGTTAAAAGCCTGGCTCGTCCTTCAGTGTTTGTTGGGTCATTGTCATATGTGTCTGCGTTGCTCGTTCCCCCTCTCGAGTTTTCCCGAGTCTGTGCTCATATGTGAGCTTTTGTTTGTTTTGGAATTTTCAGTGAGTTTTTGAGAGTAAGTCTTATTATTTGTGCTTTGGATTTCAGCACATCCTCTTTTAATAAAGGAATTATTTTCTTTAAACCTCTCCTGCCTTGAGTAGTTCTGGGAATTTCTGCGTCTTGGGTCCAACCTCCTACACTCAACGTGACATAAACACTTAAAGTAAATGAACTCTTTTTTTTTTTTAATCTGATCGGAATCTCTTTTCTCAACGACTCAACCTGTCGCATCCTGTTTCCCAACAGGACACCTTGTGCACAGTTATGAGTAATGCAGGCGATGTTCAAAGGTGCTCTGGACGAGAGGCATAGAAATAATTACAGCATTATGTCCAGCGAGTTCTTCACTAATGCAGGAAGAAAACAATTATAAAAAAGAAATATTAAGTCATTTGTGCACAAAATGACATGTCTGGAATAAACACATGCCTGTATGACAGCTTCACGTGTAACAATCAGTTTATATACTGAGTAACTGAGTGAGCAGTGAAAGGGTTTTGAGCTTTTTCTGAAGTTTTCCCATTCATTTCCTTTCAGAAAGCAGCTACCCTGCTGTCACATCCACTCTAAGCTGTGACTGGATGGTTTTCCTACAACTACTGGAAACTCTGACTCATTCATAAGCATGAATCAAAGATATCGAACAAACTTAACTGGCTGCAGCCATGCTCTGCCAAGCTAGAAATGTGTGATTCATGTCAAGCTTCTTTTATAAAAGCGAATGATTGAGAATGGCTGTGGATTTTATTTCTCTCTGAAGGTGGCTTTGTTAGCTTGGGATTGGGTTTTTGCACGGTACAGCGAAGTTGGTTTCATTTTCAACTCAGCTTGAGTTTTGCAATGAGAAAATGAGATGTAAGTGCACATAAAAAAAACTCCACATTTATTGATCCAAGGATTCACAGATCAGCAAGCATTAGTGTAAGTGACCAATCTGCCCCAACAATCAATTAGTCATTGGGCATGTCCAAAGTGTGGCTCGGGGTCCCCACAGAGGGATTCTGGGTGGCCCCAAACTAGAATAGTATTCTGTTGAAGCAAGCAAGTGATAATCAGTTTTTTATTCAGTTTAATTAAATGACTTACTCAGTGTAATTACATGTACATCGAGCTACGCCATGGCAATAGTCAAGCTAAGTCCTTAACCAAAGTGGGAGCCTTTATCCTATATGTCTGTTAGAAAATTGAATTAAATTAAGTGAATTTGTCTTTGCAACAGTATGTGCTGGAATTCTTCCAATTAGCCTATTGCTGGGGTATGCAATTCCGGTCCTGGAAGGCCGGTATCCAGCACGTTTTAATGGTTTCTCTGCTCCAACACGCTTGATTCAGTGGTTGAAACACTTGGGCAGCAGCTCATCAGGCTCTGCAGAAGCCTGTTAATCACCTGCTGACTGAAATCAGATGTGTTGAAGCAAAGTAAAAATAAAAACGTGCTGGCTACCGGCCCTCCCTGACTGGAATTGCATACCCTTACCCCCAGCAACAAAAATAGTAAACAAGCACTGGTAGGAGTGAAGCAGAAAGAGTAAAACGGGATGTACCCAAAAATGAACGACAACAATACTGCAGCCTAGTACATTTGGTAAGTATTGTACTTTTTGATGGTGTGGCAATGATATCATCAGAAGACCGCTTCTGTAGTTTTGTTACTTCTGGAAGGGGAGTGCCCAGCTCGTCATAGCTCGGTTTAACTGGGATCGTGTTTACATGCAGAGATAATCTGGGCATTTTAGCTCGATTAGGGTTAGGTCAATTCGGTTAGACTTCAGCTGGACTTAAGTGTTACATGCATATCAAAAGTAAAGTTGGACTAAGGCAACAATTTTTTTCTTAATGCATGTAAACCCACTGAGTGACTCCTGTTAACAAGCTGAATTTAGAAAATGTTAACATATTTTAAATAAATACATTTTAATAACCCTGATCAGTTTTACTGCAGCTGATTGAAGACAAAAAATATTTAAAAGACCAGAAAAAATAACTAGAAAACCACGAATGAAATCTCATTAAGACAAAGGTATGACAGCCTTTTTTGCCCCAAATCTACATTTAAAGAATATCCAACAAAAACACCAATAACTCAGTTCTTTCTTTTCTTTTGCATGTTTAATGTATTGTTGAATGTTCTAGAGAAGCTACCTTTAAAAGGTCCCTCTTTGTTCTAGCTGTACCCTGAGGAACAACTGGGTCTTTTTGTTGGGGGGGGGGGGGGGGGGGGGGGTGAACTCCAGTATGGAGCAAGAGGGCAAAAATCCTTCACCTGAAACAGGATGAGCTCAGTCAGACATGGATCAGTCCTGCCTTAAGACTCAGACTTCTGAACACAGATTTTTTAAAAAGCAACAGAGAAATGTGACAAAGACAGTGGAAACAGTGCATCTTGTACAACTTAGCAACATTTTGAAATGCTTAAATATCGCTGTGGGAGAACAGTTCAGGACGGATCTAGAAGTTTAGTGAAAGCAAAGCAGACCTTTTCTTGGTGTCTCTTGATGTCTGCTTCATTGGGCAGTTAAACTGCTAAAATACATGCTGTGTGCAGATGTTCAATTTCCTAATTTTGGTCACAATGACCGTCAGAAGAATAAGTCTTTGATGATTAACGAGTCAAACATGAGCTTCCTCCTTCCTGATTGCTTCAGGTCCTTCCTTCCTGTCATCTCCGATCAAATTATCGTTATTTCCTCGCCTCATTAGTTTACATGGAGTGAAATGAGGTCCCAGTTTGTCCTGGTTTCTGAGGGCCCTTGGTGAGCTGTTGGTCTAGTTCTGTGAGGAAACAATGCCCTCTCGTGGCCATTGTTGCTCCTGACAGGTTGTTGACTATAATCACAAAGAGCTGAATTAAAAAAAATGTCTCAGAAATAGATTTGCTGTTATTATGAGAAGGCGTTTCGTGAATTTGTTGGGAAAATATTATTCTTGTAAATATCTGTGGAGGACTGATTAAGCTCTTGAAAAACGACATCAAATATATCCGAATGAAGGACTATTTTATAGTGGGCCTTTTTTAGCCGCACAAATGTGCGTAAAAACACTTAGCTCTAGATTTTGGGCTTTCACAGCTCAAGGATTTATGTTCTGGGGTTCTTACATCCTCGGATTTTGCATTTTAAACGTGAGATGCGAGGACAGGATTGTGTTTTGTCTCTCTCTCATCCGTAGGGCAGCTCTCATGATGGTGCCAAGCGGCGCTGCGCGGTGTGAGAAATCAAAGCGCAGGCGTCGTGGCGGGGAGGGAGGCTGTCTTTGCGCAGACTGGGTAGCTTACTGTACATGGCCATTGATACTGCTGGATGGATGTAGCCCCTGGTGTAAATAGGAATGACGAGGGGTGTGAATCTAACATGCCGCGTTATCTCCGCCTGACATCGGATCCTGCCTGTTTTTTATCACCAGCTGGATTTTATAAAGCGCCTCTTCTGTCGACGGCTTGACAGCTCGCCCGATGATTTTCATTTGACTCAAAGCAGACGGGCGGCTTCTCCTAATAAACACTCGGGAAAAGAAAACATAATAAAACAGGTCATTATGACCTTAGCATCCGCCAGTAAAAGGAAACCACCGGATTGCTTTTACGCAGCGGCGTTCTGCCTGCATCTTTTGCTTTGGGTCTCGCGTTCCGTGTCCGGAGAGGAGCATCATCAGTTCAGCGTTGAGGTAAGATAAATGGCCTTCCCGTTGCCCAGCATCACAGATGACCGCGCGCTCTCCTCAGCATCATCTGCGTGGGAAAACAAAACAAAAGGGGAAAAAATGCATGCGTGCATTCGCCATTGAAACCATCCTGAACTGGATACATATCTCAGATTTATGCAGGACGCTCATTTGAGGCTATTGCATGGCGGTGCATGGGGTGATCCAGATCCAGATCACTTAGAGCTTTTTGTCCTCCCCGGATATTTCCTCATGGATGCTCTTTCTGGCAGGTCATCATGAGACGAAAGCTGATTCCACAACATAATGCATGGATTAAACATTGACAAGTTGCATAATGGGATTTGCTAGTTTGTACATGATTAATTGATGCCATCCTCTCCGCCCCCCCCCCCCCCCCCGCCCCCCCGAAGAAATTAAATGCTGGAGCTGACACTAACAAACACACACACACATCATTTAATTTAACGGTCCACGGAAATCTGTCTAAAAATCTGACTTTTGGACAAACACAAGCCAGCTCAGAAGCAGTACGCCCACAGAAACAAGCTGGGAGGAAAAGAAAGAATAAACAAGGCGTTTAGCTAAGCAGAAAAAAGGCAGAATGAAAGGGAGATAGGAGGATGGATGGTTGGATGGATGGATGGAAGGAGGTAACAGCAGCGGGAATCTGGATGGCAGGAGGTAGGAAGCATCTCTGGTATGAGCGCAACCTCTGGATGATGCTCAGATTTACTGGCCTTTATGTTCTCTGCATTAAGTCACACTTTGGCTTCAGGGCAAGAGGAGTCAGAGCCGCAGTCCTTCACATGAGACACAAACACTGACTGTTGTCACTGGAGGGGTTTGAGATGCTGTTTGCATGTTTTAATCCTGTCCACTGAATCTCTGGACAGATTAAATCAAGCCCAACCTCTGCTGCATGGATGATTACATCAACACTTTAAATTCTACTGCTACATATAAGCCTTGTGTTGTATGACACACTCGGATCAGCTGTTTTGATCATGTGAGTGAAGGTATGATTCAACTTAAGTAGCACAGAATATAATTTAATTTGGATTTGATTCTGATTTCTCAGGATTTCATGCCAGAGTGAACTATCAAATCAAAAGGGAAGTCTGGAATTTTCAAGAATCAGGAATACACGATACACAGTGAAAAGCTCTAGGGTCTGCAGGACATTGGTCCCTGCGCTTCCTTGTAACTCTGAAGCAGCAATCCAAAGTTTTCCCCTATCAGGAATTCTGTATGATTTTCATCCATAAAAGTGATACTGTTACCCTGTGCTGTGATATGATGTATAGGTAATACGTCCATCTTTTGCTAATACCGCCTCCCTCCCATAGAATGCCATTCAGCATTAGCCAATAGTGTTAGAGATCCACTTGCATACAGATGTCAGTCACAGAACTTGCACATTTGTCGACATACCTAGTCTGATGCAGAGTGAACACTTTGTTTGACAAAGGTAAGTCTTTTAAACATAAACAGCATATTGTGAGATTAATGATGGTATGTGTGCCTGACAGAAAAAACTCTGATTTCTCAATCTATGAGTTCCAATGATTTTTCTCAGAAGATGATATTCATTCTCTTCTTTGTAGCTTGAACGCCCAACTCTAACTTAAAAACAAAAATCACTTCTTTATCCTAATAACACCAAATCAAATCTTCCAAAAGCCGAACCCACTCTACAACAAACAGCCTAAGCAAAACAGATGGAAATGAGATTTGCAGCCTCTCTTTTGTGCTTTTTGGATTTTTAAGTTGATGCACTGAGCTACAAAAACACCTCACCTAACCTGGGCCGAAGGGTGCAAATAGGTGATGCATCCATTAGTAAGACAAACACTGCAGCCTTGGAGTTCCTCTAACAACAGAGAGAACAAATACAAACGTTTTTATTATTTAAACAACATTTATTAATCTGGTTGATGCTAGCAGGTTGTAAAGAGACATCATTTGTGCAGATTAAGCCTTCATTAGCACACTGGCTAACCAACATCCACCACAGTTTCTGAAGAAGTTCCTTTGTAGTTTTTTTTAAGAAGTTTTCATTCGGAACCAAGACTATTGACACAGAACTCCTGAATGTTATTTTTTTCCTTGTTAGCTTTCCCCAGCATCATATCTCATTTCAGCTGATGAAGGTAAATTAGCTTGATGTGAATTAGCACTATTAGTTTTTTTTAATGCAGAGGACCCTAAAAGCAGCAAGGAAGCAAAAGAGCTGGTGGAACACAATCAACATTTTATTAATAAATAAAAATGCTGATGTGGCAGTAATGCAAAAGCAGCAAACAAAGCAAGGGCATGGAGGAAATCGCTAATAAATCAAATAAACCGAAGCAAAAGGTCGAATGTGACAAGGGTCTAATTGAAGTGAGGGGTGTATTCACTGGGATGAATGATTACTGAAATGAAAACCTAATGAGAAGACAGAACTAGAGGAGCTCAGATTAAAACAATGACAAATGTCACACAAAAAAAGTGGAAAGTCTAGTTAAAAAAATCTCAAGAGATCTAAGAAAAACAAATAAACAACACAACACAGAGGAAAAAACAAGGCTTTACATTCAGGGAACAAAATGAGATTTCAAAATTAAGAATAGTAACAAAACACTAAAGCTAAATTTAGCACCTTCGTTGCTCATAACAAATTATTTTCTATCCCACAATCTGGTCAAACCTGCATAATAAGCTATGCCATTCCCAACTTTCTCCACTGCAAAAAGTAACTTCTATGCAGGCTCAGACGTCTCTTCTCCTTACATCTCTCAGGGATGGCTACAGAGATACGGCTACCTTCCCCCCACAGAACCAGGAATGTCGGTCCTGCGCTCAGCCAAAACCATGCAATCAGCCATTGCTGCCATGCAGCGTGTCTATGGCCTCAATGTCACAGGGACACTGGATGAGAAAACTAAGGAGTGAGTACACACACGTCACATGCACAAACACAAGCTGTGCAGCACTTTTTAGTAGGCAAGTGATGTCCTGCTAGTCAATAAAAGACAGAGATGTTTCATGTTCCCAAATCGTCTCACTCAGAACAACAGGCAAAGGTTTTAACGCTTTTCCCTCTTCTCATTTTGCATGATGATGCAGTGATATCACTCTCAGGTGAGAACTAATGTTTCCCCTGTGTAATTATTGTGCTTGTTGGGTAGTTGTGACACATGATGTGGTATGAGTGACAGGATCTGAAGTAGTTTAGCAGCACTTTGCATCCCTTATTTTTCTTTTGCTGGAATTCTCTTCCAGCTGTCAGGAAGAGAACGGAGTTCGCTCCAGTGCTTTGTGTCGTCTCGGGATGCAAACAGGGATGCAAAAGTTCTCAAAGTGAGCTCATCTTCTGTTCTCTTCTCTTGTAAAGGTGGATGCAAAAGCCTCGCTGCGGCGTTCCTGACAAGTTTAAAGGTGCCGCGAGGTCACGGAGGCGAAGATACGCGCTGACAGGACAGAAGTGGCAACGCACATTCATAACGTACAGGTGAGGGTCGGTGGGAAATGCTGTTGCAGAGGCCAGGAAACCTTTCTCTGGAATCTTAGATACTAGACATGGAGCTGTTTATCTTCTCTGCTGTCCTCCATGGCAAAGACCTACCGGTAGTTTGGTCCTACACACGTAGGCTGGACTGACAGACTCATGATCTGCACGTCCATGCAACGTTGACTGTTTGCAGGGATCCTACACCTCTTTAACCACTTGGGACTGCATGTTTTGTGTGTTGTCATAGCGACGGAACAAATACGTCACACGTGCACAAAATATAGCAACATTCACACATGCAGAACAAAACGATTCACACTTAAATTGTGTGCTGTGATTATGTTTCCTGTACGGTTTCTAAACGGCGCACTGAACAGTTAAAAGTGGGTAAAGACGTGTTTTAAAGGCACTCTCATTCACAAATGTGTCGTTTTTCATTAAGCTAAACAATTACAGAAAAAGTCCCTTGCAGAAAATATCTTGAAACTATAATTGGAAAATATTTATAATTGCAGTAGAAATAGCCAAACTCGTCTTATCTGGTGTAATTAAACTCGTGCTTTAAATGGGTTCTGAGGGGAACTGATAAACGGGTCGCTGGCATGACTGCAAATTGACAGGTTCCAGCAGCAATAGATGATAACACTGGCAATTTATTCAAATCCTTCCTTCCTCACTGAATTTGAATTGACGAGCTACCTCTTCCTAATGGAACGTCAATCAGTGCTGAGCCGCTGCCGCAGCTTCCCTGCATTTTACTCCTGAAAATAAGTGGAGAGGGAGGAAGAAGATTTCCTCTTCTTCTCTGCCTGCCAGACTCTGATAACGACTGCTGTGTTAAAAGTTCAGCAAGAGCGGCTGGGCTTGAAATAGTTGTGTCAAGTGCAACTTTTTTTCTAGTCTGAAAAGTGAAAATCAACATTAGTGAGATAACAAGCATGCATTTTATTCCTTCTGAATATTTGGTTCCCCGTGAGTTCAGACCGGTGAGCCGCTCACATTTGTTACTTTTACAAACTCTTTAGGCAGAGCCTTTTCAGCCTCCACTTCCCCTGAAGTGTTTCACAACAGTGTTTGTTTTCTTTTCCCGTAGCATCAAAAATGTTACACCAAAAGTGGGAATCCAGGACACTCATTATGCCATCCGGCGGGCGTTTGACGTGTGGCAGGAAGTGACTCCTCTACGCTTTGAGGCCGTTCCATACAACTTCCTGGAAACTGGCCGGCGTGACGTGGACATCACCATCATCTTCGCTTCAGGCTTTCATGGTGACAGCTCACCCTTTGATGGGGAGGGCGGATTCCTGGCCCACGCCTATTTCCCGGGCCCAGGCATAGGAGGGGACACACACTTTGACTTAGACGAGCCTTGGACCCTCGGAAATCCCAACCACGATGGTGAGATGTGTGTTTTAGCTTAAATGGTGCACAAGGGAGAGATAAATGGAATGAGGAAATTTTTGTAGGAACGATTGCAATGTTTTCACTATGTCAGATATTATTGGCCAATATTGGCATTAATATGTCATATCAGGTATTATTGGTATCAGTTTTTACTCCTAAAGCCACAACCTAGGGATGGACGATATGGCCTAAAATAAATATCAGATATATTGAGGATTTCACCTCGATAACAGTAAATGTTCGATGACTACAGGTATGCGCAGAAACAAAAGTTGTCAACTAGATGGAGCTGTCACATGAATTACCTTGAGTCACATGTTTACGTGAGGCAAGGTGGTGCAGCTTCTTAAAGGGACATGAACGTTGCCAACCTACACACATCTTCCCCAGTTCATCCCGAAGGTTAACCCACCAAACTATAACCGTGCAGCTAGCAGCTACCAGCTAGCAGCTAGCATTCTGGTTGTACTCACAGCTTGGGCCTATCCATTGAGTGGTTTATAAAGTTGGAATTGGGCTGGTTTGAAGAAGTACTCCATCTGAAAACCCACACCAGTATCTACCTTTAGGTCACTGAGAAGGTTTGTATCAGTATTGGAAGTTAGATCAGATCAGATTTTGGTAAAATGCCTATATCAGACATTTCTATATTTACCCCAATAACTTGCAGGATAGAAACATATTTTGTTCCTTATATCTTATTGGGAAAAGAAACTTCTAACCTCAAAAAAATATTCAAAGTATGAAGATGTTTGAATAAAAAGCTACACGTTCGCTCGATTATTATCTTATAGGACAAGTAAGCTACCTGACAAGTCATGATCACTTCAATTCTTGAGTTACCAGAAATAAAAGAAAAATAGAAACATTTGAAATAAAACACAAACAATTAAAATATTTTGTAAAAATTCGGTGAGTTCCCTTTCTAATTTTTAATACAAGTATTGCTAGTATTGTATTCATTATTTAAATATTATCTTACAGTAAATGTTAGCTCTTATTGTCCAAAATGAACAAATGATGCAAAAAAGAAAGGCAATATGTCATTTGTTTATTTCTTTGTGAGGACGTTAAACCATTAAACAACGACTGACTTATGCTGAGGAATAATAGATCTTATGGTAAAATCTTGAGAACATCATGTGAGATTTCTGAATGGTTATCAACTTTAGCTCAGAGTTAATAATTAAGACTTATTCATAGCCATTTTTGCATTTGCATTGAATGGGAGTGACTCAAAAAGTTAATCACTTATGAGTGATTACTTTCTGGGAGTTTAATTAAAAATCTGTAGTTCGTGAGACCACAGTCAAATAAACACACAAACACAGAAGCAAAGACATAGCGCCTGCCTTTTGCCTTTTCTGTGGTGCATGATAAAAAAGGGGAAAGTTAAGTGGAAGAAACGAGGAAAGGAATCAGAAAACGGCATTCACCTTGGAGAGCTGATAAGAAGTGATTGATAGTAGATCCTGGAAATACAGACGGCTTAGCAGGAGGAGGGCGTTATGGAAGCGATGCTATTGCTGGGCAGTGTGTGAGGGACGCTCAGTCAAAAACAAAGAACTCAGAGATGTGTTTGATGCAGCCGTGCTCTGTAAAGACGTTATCACCCCATCTGTAAGGACTTTACTTTTTCCCTTCACAATAAGCTCCTCAGATGACAGGATAGAAAGCCCAGCTATTTTGAGACTTAGCTTGTTGGCACACGATGATGGTGATCCACTGTTGTTGTCTGGTAGAACATCTCTGGGTGGAAAAAAAACAATAAAGATGCTTTTTTAAGGCCTGCAGCACACCTTAATTACTCTACCTACAGGGTACCAGACCTGTGAAAGCACCACCAGGTGGCTTTGCTATTATCCGTGATCCATTGAGAGTCTCTCCAACCATTAGAGAGGGAGGAGGCTCACATTGTGTTCTGGGAAACTGCTGGCCACCCACCAGCTCCTTTCCCTCCTTCTCTCCCTTGTTCTCTAATGGTAATAGTCTAAGACTGCTAAGTCAGATTCATGTTCACCTCGGCGCAGCATCCCATGGTTATCCATTTGCAGTGCTGAGGCTTGTTTGAAAACCTCCTGTCTCAGCATGCGTGCCGAGGAGGCTGTGCAATCTTTAATGGGCTTTCACAGCAGTGTGTATGTAGATGTTGCATGTTGACATGTGCGCTAATGGTAGCTCCTATCTGCCACTAGGGAGTCCTCCCGTATTTTTTATATTTTATTTTTTGCTCATGTAGAAGAGCCTGGTTGGATTAGATGAAAATAGGAGGGAAGTATCTTTAAAGCTGAGGGTCAGTGGCCGCTCTATGCAGCGCTGCTGGCCAGAGAGAATATCATATTGTAAAGGGCAACAATCTCTGGAGGACAGGTTCAGTCACAATCTGCACAGAAATGTTAAATTTCCTTCTAAATCAGGCTGACATGCAGAGCTGACCATATACGCAGGCTGTGACGCTTTTATTTTTTCATGTGAGTGTGTGTTTCAGTGTGATATGAAGTAGAAACACAATGATTGCCTGTGCTTGGCCAACATTTTCCTGTGCTCAGATGTATTACATGTGTGCCCTGGGCCGAAACGGGAGTGTGTGTGTGTTTTACTTGAGCTTATACGCACTAAGCCTTAGCTTTCTTCACTGAGCAAAAAGGATGAAGCTCTCGTTTTTTCATAAATCACCTCCAGGAATGCTGCGACTTATTGGCACGACTGGAGCAAATTACTAATTTTGTTCTTGGCTAATGTGTTGTTTTAGACCTGTTTATGTGTAAAACTTGTCCAAATGCTAAAATATTTAAAATACTTAAAGATGTGGGACACTCATTTAATCAATACATTTGCAGTGGTCTCTAGTGGGAAGGAATGCCTTGTAAGTCATTCTTGGAGGGGGGAACACAGGTGTACCGTTTCAGGAACTAGAAGTGAGCCACATCACTGCAGAGATTAAGACACCAGAATTTCCTGATATCTGGACATCTTGCCTCTGACTGGATAACAGCAACATGACTCTACCACTGACGTGCAACATGGATGTTTTATCTCCACAAATAATTCAATTCAAAGATACTTTATTAATCCCAGAGGGAAATTAGAGTTTCAGTACACACAATTCAGAGATCAGACATACATGGGCAAGACACATAACAAGAATTGGTGACTGTGGTCATTCGCAACCCTGAGTCGCGCTACCTTAATAGAGATCAGAGGGTTACATGAGGATTGGTTCAGGTGGAGGGAAAAAAAAGGCACTTCAGAGTTACCCTCCACCAGGAGGGCAGTTTTGCTCTGCAAAAAAAAAAAAAAAAAAAAAAAAAAAACACCTCAGACAGATATGCAACAGACTTCAGACATCACACAACATAAGTGTCCACTAGGTGGGGTGGTGGGTTTAGGACTATCCACACTTCGGTTCCTGCAGCCACTACAAGCAGTGCATGTCACCTCAGTGTGGATAGGAGGAGGAGCATTGAGGGTTGGAGGGTTGCAGTGACCCTGGAACGATTCGGTGGCCTTCCCGCAGTCCCGCCCAGGCTGGGATAGGAGACAGAGTTGAGTTGCCATAGCGACGGTACATTCCACATATCTTCTGAGGGGGGAGTTTTCGTTGGAGCCTAGCAGGCTCAAGGGCACCAGATTCCGATTAGAAATTGTTTTGGGACCAGACAGAGATAATTTCCACTCTGTCTTAAAGTTCCTTGGTCCTCAACCTCTCAAAATCCCAATAATGGACATTAATCTATCCCAATCCGTGCTGATTCGTCCACTCTATCCTTAATGGCATCCATCTTTTGTGCCAGTGAATGATTCTTGGCCAAAGTTCCAAGCTTAAGATTCATCTCAACAATTATGTGAGTCTGTGAATTCACAGCGCAGTGCAATCCGGGATCAGGCCAATATTCCTCGACAGCTCATTAATTTTCCGGTAAGCCAGGAAGCCTCCAAGGCCAATGAGCAGGAAACCTGACACCAACACCACGAATATCCACACGTCTTCAGAGTTCTCCACAGACAGCTGAGATAAACAGATCAAGTTCCACTGTTTCCAGGAGTCCATGATGTGTCCAACTGGGTCTGTCCCGGAGGGAAATCCGGGAGCCCCTTCTCCCATTCTCATTGTTGAAAAATTTTTACCAATTGCCTTGAGTGACCAACTGACAAGGTCCATTTTAGTGATTTCGGTTTCCAGTTTCCAGAAAAAATGCAGAAGCAGCCGTGCACCCAGCACACAGAGACAGACAAAGGCCTTGAGGATAAGATATGGAGGAGAGGAGGAAAAAAGCGTCTGCACCCTCCGAGAGCTGGTTAGCTTCTACTAGCTGAGACCTCCGATGCAGATGTTAAAACAACAATTGTGAGTCAAGATGGGTGAGTGTATGGATGTTAAGTGACAGTGTGACATAGACACATAGGTGTAGGAGACTATTTTCATGTTCAGCCTGCATTAAAAACTCAAAAGTAACCAATTATAATCAGAAATAATAATATAAAATAGTTTTTCAGTGTTTCACACTTTTAAAGAATCAGTAAAAAGTTGGTGTTTTGCACTTTTCGTTTTATATAACAAGATCAGGTAATCTAGTATAAAGACAAAAAAAAAGCAAAAATCTGAATATATTAAATTGTCGGCTGCATTTGATGCCAAATTCTTCATGAAAATCATCCTGCTTTGAGAAATTGGTGTCACAATGGTTTTGATCAAATCTTGAACTTATTATTCAGATAATTTTGTAAGATCTTGTGTCCTCCTGAGTATAAAATGGTTCCCAGCTACTACTTTACCAAAAATTACCCTAATTTTTGCCATTTTTTATTTTTGCAAAACTGACTGAGTCATTGCCGTGTCCACCAGCTGTGGTAGCCGTATTGAGCTGCATTGACTTCAAAAGTTCATCATTTGTAAGTACTCAGTGTTTTCTAAAATGGTTGTTGCGATATTATTCTTACAAACTAACAAAAACAAGACCTGATGAAGACAGCTTGGAGACATTTCACTTCTCAGCCAATGGCTCCCTCAAATCCAGATGGTTTATCTTCAACAAATAAATTCTGTTGCATTTTTTAAAAACTCTACTGCTTACTGTCATTTGCTGCCTTTTTAGTACATTTATGTGAGCCTATTTAGTGATTTCTTATATTCCTATTCAGATTTTATATGAATGTTAAACAATTGTCCCTGACCACAACCAAAAGTGTCCTTGGTCCATCCTGAGGGTGTTCACGTCTGTATTTAGAGCTGCCTACTTGTGATCAGATCACCCAGGACACATGTTCACACCCTGTCAGATTGTCACACACTCAAAGGCTATGACAAGGCTTTTTTAAACCTACACTTTAAAGGTGGGGGACACTGAAAAACATTTAAAAAATCTCATTTCTGATTATAATTGGCAATTCTGAGTTTTTCCAGGCAGGCTGAACATGTAAATAGTCTCCTATACCTATCTCCCGCATTAGCTTCTGATAGAAAATTGACAGTAAACTCTAGGATTTGAAAAGTCTCACAGATCTACATCACACTGTCACTTAACATTCATTCATTAGAATCCAGGAAAAAGCAGAGAACGTCTAGGCTAGTAGAAGCTAACTGTTAGCATTAGCAACTCCACCACACAGCAGAATTCCTCCAGGATTGTGTTATTTGTGGAGAAATAACATCCACGTTGCAAGTCAGTGGTAGAGTTGCGTTGGTGTTATCCAGTCCAAGGCAAGATGTCCAAATATCAGGAAATAAGACTCTAAATCCTTCTGTCTGATCTGACTCACTTCTAGTTCCTGAAAATGGTGCACCGGTGATTTTCTTCCCCAAAGTACGACTTACAAGGCACTTATTCCTACTAGAGACCACTGCAGCTGTATTGATTAAATGAGTGTTCAACACCTTTAATGTTCATCTCAATTTCCTTTAAAAAGAAATGAGAAGGAAAAGTAGTTTACAGCTGGACATTATGTTAGGTTTTTAGTTTCCTTTTTCCATGCATCAATGATTTTTATCTTGTATGATGTTTCTTTGTTGAAAATCTTTAAGTAAATTGCATAAAATGTCATTGTTTCTCATTGATTTGATTCTGAATTCTGAAGTTTTTACCAAATATGGAAGAACATTTGTAGTTTAAGTGCTGTTTTCCTCATCCTCTCTGCAGGAAATGACTTGTTTCTGGTTGCGGTTCATGAGTTGGGCCATGCTCTCGGTCTAGAGCACTCCAACGAACCCACTGCTATCATGGCTCCTTTTTACCAGTACATGGACACGGAGAACTTCAAACTACCTCGTGATGATCTGGACGGCATCCAGAAAATCTATGGTACTTTCCCACATCAGGATTTTATTTTCCTTGTTTGATGAGGCATGTTGTTCCAACACTTCATTTAAGAAGCACAATGCCACAAATCACTGAATAGCACAGCACGGAAACGTAGTCACCAGTGTAAACGTGCTGCGTCAGTTATACCGGGTTGAGCACCAGAAAAGCAGCATTTGTCAGCTGTTAAAGAGGTCAGCAAATGTGTGTTTTTCAGAGCCGCATGAGTCAACCAAACAAACCGTCAAGGAGGTAAAAGAGTCAGAGCCAAATTAAAGGTTGCAAAATAGCTCAGTGGTGACAGTTACGAAAATAGAAAACTCGTACAAAAACACAGCAGTAAAGGAATTAAAAGGAACACAATGAAACACTCGTTTTTTGTTTTCAGGACCACCAGATAAAGCTCCACAGCCCACAATACCTCCTCCGACGGTTCCTCCTCCTTGCTTCCATCCTCCGTCAGACCCGCGAAAACACGAACGTCACTCCAGACCCCATCGGCCTCCGCAGGGGGCTAAACCATCCAACCCCAACTCCAAACCTAACATCTGCGACGGAGGCTTCAACACTCTGGCCATTCTTCGACAAGAGCTTTTTGTCTTCAAGGTAAAGCCAGTTACCAGTTTGAGGAAGCTTTCGGTCCAACACCAGTTTAAGTTAATGACATCATGGATTTTGGTCTTGTCTATGTCTTTAGGACCAGTGGTTTTGGAGGGTCCGGGACAATTCTGTAAATCCAGGCTATCCCATGCAGATCAACCAGTTCTGGAAAGGCTTGCCTCCCAAAATAGACGCTGTGTATGAAAACAGTGAAGGGAAGTTCGTCTTTTTCAAAGGTAACTAAAGCAAAGAGACACATTCACTTGCAGGAGAAAATCACGGATTTTGTGGAGTTGAAAAGAATCTGTGAACATCTTTACTGATGCAAACATCAATGTTAAATTTGGGTAAAAATGGCGTGGTTGACTGTGGTGTTGAATTGAATTCTGTCTTGTTGGCGAATGGGTGCAGGTCCCAAAGAGACATTCGTTCATCAGACAGATTAAAATGACATCTGTCACCCAGTGGAATCAGAGCCTTGTGCTTTATTTATTCACTAAACCCCGTGTGTGTTCATGAGTGTTTAGTGCACACACGAGTGTCTAGCCACTTAACACATGCACCACTCCACACTCTGAGACACTTCTGATCAAACCGAAATAAACGAAAACAGTGTCACTAACTCAAAGCAACACATTTCAGACGACTTGCATTCCAAGGCACTGTTGGTCATTGTTTTTTTTTGTACCAAGCAGATCATCTTTAAACAAGATTATGAAACATCTGGTCTTTGAAATCACATGAAAAAAATGAAAATAAATAGTGACTGATGAAAACCCAGACAGAGAGCTTGTATAAGCAGAGAGCTCAGCATGTTTTGTCTAGAGCAGTTTTAAGGTCGTGTTTATGATTGTTTCATCCTCCCAATTCATTCTAACCTTTGTGTACCTTAGGGTACCGTTTCTGGGTGTTCAAGGACACAACTCTGCAACCGTCATACCCTCAGAACATCTCTCTATTTGGCAGCGGAATGCCGAATCAGAGCATTGAGACAGCTGTTTGGTGGGAAGACGTCGCCAAAACCTACTTCTTCAAAGGAGACAGGTTTGTGTGGATTCTTTTTTTGTGATGAAGTTAATGAGTTTGGCAGAACTAGTACTTTGAGGACCCAGTGATGCCTGCAACATTTTGTGATGGTGGTGGCAAGGGTTGTGGACAGTATTTTAGCCAATAAAAGTTGCGACTCAGGAGTTACTTCTTGTTACAGTAAGAAGCCACGGCATCCTTTTATTTTACTTTGTTTTAAATAGTCATCTCTAAAAATGTCTCAAGCTACTTTTTCAATTACCAACAACTCATTGTTACAGTGAAATGGGCAGATCTACTCATCAACTGTGTATGACTCGTCTTTGCTCGTCATCTAGAATCTTCTGGCGCTGATCTGTACCTGGCAACGGCCATGAAACTCATGGAATGGGAGTTTGATACACAGGCTGCAATACCCAAATTTGACCACAGGATGTCATTCTGACTTAATTCTTACATCATGCACCTTTAAAGCAGAAATCTGGAGTACCTACCTGTAATTACAGAAAATAACAGGTTTGTGAGAAGAGCTTTCATATTGCTGACAGCTCTTACATAGAGGATGCTGAATTACTCTTCCCCAGCGTTAAGCTTGGCTAGTCAACCCTTCTCTCTCACGTGCCATCACTGCCACCCTGTGGCATTAATCGGTATAGCACCAGAAATCATGAGTAATAAAGAATGGCAAATGTGAAGTTCAGCACAGCAGAAAGGCAACCAAAATACAAGTAATACAATTTAAACAACAGTTTTTTTGTACATAGGCCAGGGTGCCACACCTGCATCTGTCTACGTTCTTCCTGCTCTGTGACTGACATCTTATGTACGTGGATGTCAAACGTTATTGGCTAATGCTGAATGTTGTTCACTTCAAATTGTATGGAGATCTACAGGACAAGAGGTGGACTTAGCAACAAAACAAGGATGCATTGCTTACATTATATCACAATACAAGGGAAGACTATCATAGATTTCTAAGAAAATCATATATAATTCTTTTAAAAGAATATTTAGCTAATTTTTTATATATTTTTAATTATTTTCTTGAGCTATATGTGCTAAAATAATCCTTTACAAGGTTAATAAAAGGCCACCCAGTCCCTATCGCCCCTGTGGCCAGAATTTTCCATTTACAACTTCAGACTGGCGGGCCGCTCTGTTGGGACTTAGAAAAATTTAAGCTGTCATACCTGGCGCTGCAGTGTGGTTCTAGCACGTTTCAGGATTACTACCTTCATCAAAAACCTTCCATAACCACCGATGCACATCTAGTGTCAAGGGAAAGAGCCTATTTTAGTTCTTTATTATTTAGCTATATTGTTTTATAGTTGTATAATAAATTAACAGTCTCTCTATCAAATAGAGATTGCAACAAAAGATTCACATCAAATGTCTGTACTCTTGATATTATAACCGTGGACTGCAAAAATGGTGAACTGTGTTGGTCTTCTAAAGAGAACAAGTTGCAGTTGGTTGGTTCAAAGCAAAAAATGATTCAGGGAGTTTCTTCATGAATATGTAAACCGTGGAATCTTGTTTTTATATATGCGTCACAGGAGACGTACAGTATGAGAAAATGTCAGTCTGACTCACATGTTCAGCTGTTGTGATAAATCATATCCTGGGGGGGCATGGGACCCTGTGGTGGGATGTGCTTTGTCATCTAGGCCCACAGAATCTAATCTAACTCTCTAATTGACATTCAGTCTATCGTCTCAAAGATTATTTAATCTGTCTGTATTTATTTGAGGATTGGTAATTCTTTCATTAAAGAAACATAAACGCACATGCAAACACACAACTGCTTTAACTTCAAGCTGCAACTTCTAAAAATTTTATTGGAATTAAAACTGAACTATGGTTGAAAATGATATGAGTTCGACCTGTGTTAATTTGATTGACATGTTTAATAATGTAAAAGTACGTCTGCAGATGTGTCCATTGTATAATTAATGGTTAAAAATAGATCCTTTAAATTATTTTCTTTCTAACAAGAAAATAAAATAACATTTTAGGTGAGAAAACTGTTAAAACAAGTGCTGGAAAGGTTTTATATATAAGTAACATTAACTAACACATTTTGGTCAGGATATCCGAGTGTTTTACTGCTTTTTGATGTTAACTTTCCTTTTCAGGTCTTTGGGGAATATTGCGGGAAGCAGAATGTTTAACTTAGGAAATATGCTGGTGAAGGTTCGCAGTCATCCAGGTCATGGTAATCCAAGGGGTTTGAACGAAGGCAACTGGACTTCTGTGGTTTCTTGAAGAAGTTTTGCTTCTCATCCGAGGAACTTTGTCAATTCTGACTGGAATGAGGGTCAAGTTTATAAGCTGTAGCTGTCTGTTGTTGCCTAACAAGCTGAAACTACTTATGAGCACCCCTTCCCTCTACCCCCTGATGAGCCATTGAAGTCGTTAGCCCCTATTGTGTTGAAATTATTATTTTGAGATGAGGGTGTGATCCAGACTGAAACTGTTCTGGAATTAGGTTTAAAGCTGCATTTTAGGTGCTGGAAAGGTGAAACCAGAGGCCTCCTCCTTTGTTTGATGTTGGTCGTTCCCATTTGACATAGATAGCCTCTTTTACTCCTCTCTCAAACCATCTGTCTTCTCTCTCCAGAATGTGTACTTTGTCCTCTTCAGAAGTGTGTCCCTTGGCCTTCAGGTGTAGGTGTAATTAAAGAAATGGAATGCTTCCCTTACTGAAATTCGTTTACAGGATGACAACAATTAGTACATTAGTTGATGAAATTGTTCATCTCACATTAAATGTCGTCGTCGTCGTCTTCCTCCGCTTATCCGGGTCCGGGTCGCGGGGGCAGCATCCCAACTAGGGAGCTCCAGGCCGTCCTCTCCCCGGCCTTGTCCACCAGCTCCTCCGGCAGGACCCCAAGGCGTTCCCGGACCAGATTGGAGATGTAACCTCTCCACCGTGTCCTGGGTCGACCCGGGGGCCTTCTGCCGGCAGGACATGCCCGAAACACCTCCCCGGGGAGGCGTCCAGGAGGCATCCTGACCAGATGCCCAAACCACCTCAACTGGCTCCTTTCGATCCGGAGGAGCAGCGGTTCTACTCCGAGTCCCTCCCGAATGTCCGAGCTCCTCACCCTATCTCTAAGGCTGAGCCCGGCCACCCTACGGAGGAAACTCATTTCGGCCGCTTGTATCCGCGATCTCATTCTTTCGGTCATTACCCAAAGCTCATGACCATAGGTGAGGATTGGGACGTAGATCGACCGGTAAATCGAGAGCCTGGCTTTCTGGCTCAGCTCCCTCTTCCCCACGACAGATCGGCTCAGCGTCCGCAACACTGCAGACGCCGAACCAATCCGCCAGTCGATCTCCCGATCCCTCCTACCCTCACTCGTGAACAAGACCCCGAGATACTTAAACTCCTCCACTTGAGGTAGGACCTCTCCCCCGACCCGGAGGTGGCAAGCCACCCTTTTCCGGTCGAGAACCATGGTCTCAGATTTGGAGGTGCTGATCCTCATCCCAGCCGCTTCACATTCGGCCGCGAACCTACCCAGCAAGAGCTGAAGGTCAGAGCTGGATGAAGCTAGGAGGACCACATCATCCGCAAAAAGCAGAGACGAGATTCTCCTGCCACCAAACTCGACACACTCCACACCACGGCTGCGTCTAGAAATTCTGTCCATAAAAGTGATGAACAGAACCGGTGACAAAGGGCAGCCCTGGCGGAGTTCAACCCTCACTGGGAACAGGTCCGACTTACTACTGGCTATGCGGACCAAACTCACGCTCCTCTGGTAAAGGGACTGAATGGCCCTTAACAGAAAGCCACCCACCCCATACTCCTGGAGCGTCCCCCACAGGGTGCCCCTGGGGACACGGTCATAAGCCTTCTCCAAATCCACAAAACCCATGTGGATTGGTTGGGCAAACTCCCATGCCCCCTCCATCACCCTTGCAAGGGTATAGAGCTGGTCCACAGTTCCACGGCCAGGACGAAAACCACATTGCTCCTCCTCTATCTGAGATTCAACTATCGATCGGACCCTCCTCTCCAGTACCTTGGAGTAGACCTTTCCAGGGAGGCTGAGGAGTGTGATCCCCCTATAGTTGGAACACACCCTCAGGTCACCCTTCTTAAAGATGGGGACCACCACCCCGGTCTGCCACTCCCTAGGAACTGCCCCCGATGACCACGCAATGTTGTAGAGACGTGTCAACCATGACAGGCCTACAACATCCATAGCCTTGAGATACCCAGGACGAACCTCATCCGCCCCCGGGGCTCCGCCGCTGTGTAGTTGTTTGACTACCTCAGCAACTTCTGCCCCCGAGATCGGACAGTCCATCCCCAGGCCTCCCAGCTCTGGTTCCTCCTCGGAATGCGCATTGGTGGGATTGAGGAGCTCCTCAAAGTATTCCTTCCACCGTCCGACTATAGCCTCAGTTGACGTCAGCAGCTCCCCATCCCCACTGTAAACAGTGTGAGCGAGTTGCTGCCTTCCTCTCCTGAGGCGCCGGACAGTTTGCCAGAACCTCTTTGGAGCCGATCGATAGTCTTTCTCCATGGCCTCACCAAACTCCTCCCACGCCCGAGATTTTGCCTCGGCAACTGCCACTGCTGCACTCCGCTTGGCTATCCGGTACCTGTCTGCTGCCTCCGGAGACCCACAGACCAGCCACGCCCTGTAGGCCTCCTTCTTCAGCCTGACGGCTCCCCAAACCTCTGGTGTCCACCAGCGGGTACGGGGGTTGCCACCACGACTGGCACCGGCCACCTTACGACCACAGCTAGCAACAGCCGCCTCGACAATCGCAGAGTGGAACAAGGCCCACTCGGACTCAATGTCCCCCACTGCTCTCGGGACGTGGTCAAAGCTCTGCCGGAGGTGGGAGTTGAAGACCGTCTTGACAGGTTCTTCTGCCAGGCGTTCCCAGCAGACCCTCACTATGCGTTTGGGTCTGCCAGGTCTACGCGGCATGTTCCCTTGCCATCTGATCCAACTCACCACCAGGTGGTGATCAGTTGACAGCTCCGCCCCTCTCTTCACTCGGGTGTCCAAAACATACGGCCGCAGGTCAGATGATACGACTACAAAATCTATCATCAACCTGTGACCTAGGCTGCCCTGGTACCAAATGTACCGGTGGGCATCCTTATGTTCGAACATGGTGTTCGTTATGGCCAAACTGCGGCTTGCACAGAAGTCCAATAACAAAACACCGCTCGAGTTCAGATTAGGTGGGCCGTTCCTCCCAATCACACCCCTCCAGGTCAAGCTGTCATTGCCCACGTGAGCATTGAAGTCCCCCAGCAGGACAATGGAGTCCCCTGATGGAGCACTATCTAGCACTCGTCCCAGGGACTCCAAAAAGGGTGGGTACTCTGAACTGATATTTGGCCCATAAGCACAAACAACAGTCAGGACCCGTTCCCCGACCCGAAGGCGCAAGGAAGCTACCCTCTTGTCCCCCGGGGTAAACCCCAACACACAGGCAGAGAGTCTCGGGGCTAACAAAAAGCCAACCCCAGCCCTCCGCCTCTCACCCGGAGCAACTCCAGCAGAGTAGAGTGTCCAACCCCTCTCCAGGTCTCGGGTTCCAGAGCCAATGCAATGTGTCGAGGTGAGTCCGACTATATCTAGCCGGTACCGCTCAACCTTCAGCCTTCAGAGAGTACAGACGCTTTTTTCTCAGCTCCCTTATCGGCTTCCCCAAGGCTCTTGTCCTGTCTGCCTACAGAGCACTTCTCTGCATTTCTCCTGAAACCACTACTCTCTTTTTGGAAATATGGACTTAATTAATTGGTCATTCAACGTGATTGACAAAATTTTCTCTACGATGAGAACGGAGAAGGGGGCTCCCACCTGTCCCGAGGGGACATTCGCATCGGGATATGCACTCGATTCTTGGGAGGTCTGGCGAATCGTGTGCCTCTCTCAGCTGTCCATCGAGGACGTGGAAGATTTGTGGATATTCGGCCTGATGATCACTGGATTTCTTCTGATTGGAGTGGGAGGATATCTGGTTTTCTGGAAAATTGGGAAGACGGGAGCAATTGGAGTGCGACCCGTACCCACGGAATGTGCCGCTCGTGCGGTGACCTCACAGACTGGGACGTTACTCGAGGTGAACCGTAAGCTGGACAATGTCCTTGCGGCGTTGCCTGTGTTAGTGCGCAAGATGGATTTGATCTCGGAGAGGGTCGCCGGACGATGCGGGGATGTGGAATGTAAAATTGGCTTCACTGGTGGACATGAATGACCACTTAGAGACTACAAGACGGAGGGGAAGATTATCTCTGTCTACCCTAAACAAAGTTATGTTTATCCTTATCTGACGCCATAGCAGCCTCTCAAGGCTGCCTCAACACATCCCCACAAAAGGAGGAATGCCGACAAATGCTGTGTCCCGACCTTCACCCTCTCCCTTAAGGCTATATCTGCAGGGACCTCAATGTGCTCTCTGTTCCTTATCTCTCCCTCCCACCTGTTGTTCTGCAGCTGGTCGATGCGCCGCAGTGGCAGCTCCCATTGGAGGCTTCAGGATCCCGCCCACCCCCACCTCCCCATTGGACTCTGATGTTGTACACGTGCTGTCTGTGCTTCCATGTCGGGTGTTTTTTTGCATTGGAGTGCTACACCCTGCTGGTGTAACCCTGTTAATGCCTTTTTTCCCCTCCCTGAACTTTCCTCATGTAACACCCTTTTCATCTAACTATTAAGGTAGCGCGACTCATGTTGCGAATGACCGCAGTCACCAATTCTTGTTATGTGTCTTACCCACGTATGTCTGATCTTTGAATTGTGTGTGCTGAAACTGAATTTCATTTCTCTGTATGTCCTGCACATGTGGAGAATATGACAATAAATGACTCTTGACTCTTGTCTCTTGACCTCTGCCACAAGCTCCGGCTCCTTCCCCGCCAGCGAGGTGACGTTCCATGTCCCAAAAACTAGTTTTCTTGTCCGGGGATTGGACCGCCAAGGCTCCCGCCTTGGTCTGCCACCCGATTCGCATTGCACCGGACCCTTCATGTTCCTCCTGCGGGTGGTGGGTCCACAGTTGGACGAGCCCATGTATCCGGTTCGGGCTGAGCCCGGCCGGGCCCCATGGGCGAAAGCCCGGCCACCAGGCGCTCGCTCACGGGCCCCAACCCCAGGCCTGGCTCCAGGGTGGGACCCCGGTAACCCTCCGGGCCGGGTACTCCGACTCTTCGTTTTAACCGCCATGAAAGATCCTTCGAACCGTTCTTTGTCTCACCCTTCACCTAAGACCAATTTGTCATGGGAGACCCTACCAGGGGCACTAAGTGCCCCCGACAACATAGCTCCTAGGATCATTAGGGCACTCAAACTCCTCCACCACGATAAGGTGACGGTTCAAGGAGGAGACATTAAATGTACAGCAGAAAAAAAAATTCTAGAGGCAAAAACACATAGAAAATGTCACTTTCACATAAATCGTGTTACCCCTTTGGCTGTTCTAGGGTGTGAAGGTGGGGGTAACAAAAGCATCTGTAAAGATGGTAAAATTGGTTTTTATTACACAAAGGAGTAATAACTCCAACAGTAGGACAAATGTCCTCCAATAACAATTTAATTACTAATTGTTTCTCTCTTTTAGCTTTCTCACACAAAAGGTCTTCAAACTTCTAAACCATACTCACAAGGTATTTTGACCATACTCATGCCCACAGTATCAGAAGGGCACCATTCTCAGCTTTTTCACAAAGCAGAGCCTTTAGACTCCCGCATCTCTCAGGAAGAGCAAATTATTGCTTCTTCCATCTAAAACCACCTAAAAGTGAGTTAAAGTACTACAAAAGGAGTTCAGATCCACGTTTCACGTTTTTCTCTGGCTTCCTTTCAGTCAGCTCTCCTTTTAACTGCTGCAGGTGGTGATTAGTAGATTTGATGCAGCTGTGCAGAGAGAAAGGGAGGAGGAGGTTGAGGAGGAGGTGCAAAACCCATGCTTGGAGGTGCCTTTGAGGTCTCCACAGGCAGCTTTCACGGCACCGAGCTCCCATCTCCAGAGCAAAAAGGCAGCGATCGTAACAATCCCCATCTAAGTCTTATTGAATGATTTTCTTTGAGTGTGCACTTAGACAGGAGACATAAGTTGGCATTTCATAGTCCTGACATTGTGCATTTTGCTTGCTGCAGTCTGCACACTCGCCTAAGTTCTTCCTAGAATCTTTTAAAGCAAAAAAATAAATACAATTAAACGGTGTCTCAGCATATAAATGCACATGTGGTTAAAGGATGAAGGATTAAAAAAAATTTTTGCATTAAGTATATATATTTATACCGTAATTTCCAGTCTATAGAGCGCACCTCAATATAAGCCACACCGGGCTAATTGCCGCAGATATCTACTGAATTGAAAACATAGTTTAACTGAACGTAACTGAACTGATCAGTATCAAACAAAACAGAAAAGTTATTGATTAGTTTATTCATCATCATCTTGTGCACTGAAACCACTGAATTCATCTTCAGTGTCGGAGTTGAACAGCCCTCAGAAGAGCTTCGTCACATACCTTTTCTGTCGTGATGTCAGCGTCGCTCTCCGTATTGCTGTCATCATCCCGGGGTGAAGCTGGAAAAACAAGCAGCGCCGTTTTACTGTGAAAAAAAAGTCCTCCTGGGCGCTTTCCGTAGCACTCCTTTAACCATTCCTTCATTAGACTTTCCAGCATCCATCCTTTCTGGTTGACTAAAGCCGCACCTTATTATAAGCCACATGGTTCAAAGCGTGGGAAAAAGTAGCGGCTTATAGTCCGGAAAATACGGTATATATTTTTAGAAATACTGTTCTTAGTATTCCTCTAAGGTAGGGCCGAGCAATTCTGGCCCTCGAGGGCCGGTATCCAGCACGTTCTAGTTTTAACTCTGCTTCAACACACCTGATTTCAATTAGTGTGTGATTAACAGGCTTCTGCAGAGCCTGATGCGCTGCTGCACAGGTGATTCAACCA
The DNA here is from genome assembly GCF_043380555.1 of Nothobranchius furzeri. Classification (NCBI taxonomy): domain Eukaryota; kingdom Metazoa; phylum Chordata; class Actinopteri; order Cyprinodontiformes; family Nothobranchiidae; genus Nothobranchius; species Nothobranchius furzeri. The sequence goes on along the minus strand of NC_091751.1, from coordinate 48,699,866 downwards.
CTGAATAAAGTGTGTTGGACCAGAGAAACCACTAAAACATGCTGGATACCGGCCCTCGAGGCCTGGAATTGAATAGCTCTGCTCTAAGGGAACAGGTGAAAACAGGCGGTGCTTCTGTTCTAATAACTTTCTAATGGTGATGAGAAAAAAAAAACTTTCACATTACTTCTGTAGCTCTTCATATACTGAAGATAGGATCCTAAAATATGTATTGAATGAAAATTTATGTCATTTTGCAGATACTGGAGGTATAATGAGGACATGAGGACGATGGATCCAGGTTACCCCAAACTCATCACCATCTGGAAGGGCATCCCTCCCTCACCTCAGGGGGCTTTTGTGGATAAGGCCAATGGTATGCTCACCTCATTCATCACTAAGCAAGCAAGCAGTAGCTTAATACTGAAGTGCTGTAATACAGTATATCTTTGAGGTATACTTGTACTTAAATGAAGCACTTATTTTTCAGACTTAAATCCACTAACTATTGCTGGGTTTCATATGATGTTGCATCTATGTCGCCAAATGCAGATGGGGGTCCGGAAGTAGCCGGCACTGCACAAAAAACTATTTACTTTGGTGCTGTCTACGGTTAGTACAATCACTCTAATCGGGTCAAACACACACATTTTTTTCAAGTCCCGAATGTAGTACTCTACAAAGGACTTCAGAAAAAAAAAACTTACTGAAAGAAGACAACACATTCTCACTCCCAGCGCGTCAAAAACAAACACTTGGTCAGCCACCCTCCGCCTCAGACCCCTTGACGCAAAAAGTGCCCTTTTTCGTCACTTATGTGTGAAAAGGTTTTTTTTCCCCTTTTCTGACTGCAGATCGCAATGCAGCATAAAACTGACGCGATGGGATGTCCGCAGCCAGGGCAACAAACAAGCTCATTGTACCTCACCTTAACCTTATCCTCTTATTTAACCTTCCCCTCACCCCTATCCTAACCTTAACCATCTTGCTAGCGAACACATTAGTGATGTGTCGGTCGCTCTAAAAGTCGGCTCTATGAAGTGAACGGCGGGAGCCGCCTCGTCATTGGTCGGGTTTGGACCGAGCCAACGTGAGGGGGAGGTTTCAACTACCAAGGTGGACATTAAAAGTAGAGGGTGTTTGTAACCTCCCCCTCGCCAGATGGTATGTTCTAACATTCCCCTTGGGCGGCAAATACGAAAATTCACAGTCAGAATGCAGGGGAAACAAACGCTTGATCACAGTGAGAGTAACGTTTTAGGTAGCAAGAGGGTTAAGTATAGGATGAGGGAGAGGGGAAGGTTTTAAATAGCAAAACGTTAAGGTTTAGGTGCGGTTAAATGAGCTGGTTCGGTGCCGCATCAGCGGATATCCCATCATGTCAGTTTTACACTGCATTGGGATCTGCAGTTACAAAAGGGAAAAACCCCTTTTCGCATATAAGTAATGAAAAAGGGCACTTTTGGCATCAGGGGTCTGATGTGGAGGGTGGCTGACCAAGTGTTTGTTTTTGACGCGCTGGGAGTGAGAATGTGTTGCAGAAGAAGGCAGAAGTGGACCAGTAATCTATGGCTTAAAAAGGAGATGAAACAGACAATGCTGGAGTTTACAGCGATCACTTTCTAACAGGGAAGAGATTACTGAGTGTTTTTGTCACGATATGGTGTTGGAGGACCCAAATACAGGTGCTGGCCAGTAAATTAGAATATCATCAAAAGGTTGAAAATATTTCAGTAATTCCATTCAAAACGTGAAACTTGTACATTATATTCATGCAATGCACACAGACCAATGTATTTCCAATGTTCATTACATTTAAATTTGATATTCATAAGAGACAACTAATGAAAACTCCAAATTTGGTATCTCAAAAAATTAGAATATTCTGAAAAGGCTGAATATAGAAGACACCTGCTGCCACTCTAATCAGCTGATTTACTCAAAACACCTGCAAAGGCCTTTAAAAGGTCCCTCAGTCTTGTTTTGACGGCACCACAATCATGGGGAAGACTTCTGACTTAACAGCTGTCCAAAAGACAATCATTGACACCTTGCACAAGGAGGGCAAGACACAAAAGGTGATTGCTAAAGAAGCTGGCTGTTCGCAGAGCTCTGTGTCCAAGCACATTAACAGACAGGCGAAGGGACGGAAAAAATGTGGTAGAAAAAAGTGTACAAGCTCTAGGGATAACCGCACCCTGCAGAGAATTGTGACGACAAACCCATTCAAAAATGTGGGGGAGATCCACAAAGAGTGGACTGCAGCTGGAGTCAGCGCTTCAAGAACCACCACGAGGAGACTCATGAAAGACATGGGATTCAGGTGTCGCATTCCGTGTGTCAAGCCACTCTTGAACAAGAAACAGCGCAAGAAGCGTCTCGCCTGGGCCAAGGACAAAAAGGACTGGACTGATGCTGAGTGGTCCAAAGTTATGTTTTCTGATGAAAGCAAGTTCTGCATTTCCTTTGGAAATCAAGGACCCAGAGTCTGGAGGAAGAGCGGAGAAGCACAGAATCCACGTTGCATGAGGTCCAGTGTAAAGTTTCCACCGTCAGTGATGGTGTGGGGTGCCATGTCATCTGCCGGTGTTGGCCCACTCTGTTTCCTGAGGTCCAGGGTCAATGCAGCCGTCTACCAGGAAGTTTTAGAGCACTTCATGCTTCCTACTGCTGACCAACTTTATGGGGATGCAGACTTCACCTTTCAACAGGACTTGGCACCTGCACACAGTGCCAAAACCACCAGCACCTGGTTCAAGGACCATGGTATCCCTGTCCTTGATTGGCCAGCAAACTCGCCTGACCTTAACCCCATAGAAAATCTATGGGGTATTGTGAAGCGGAGGATGCAATACGCTAGACCCAACAATGCAGAGGAGCTGAAGACGACTATCAGAGCAGCCTGGGCTCTCATAACACCTGAGCAGTGCCACAGACTGATCGAGTCCATGCCACGCCGCATTACTGCAGTTATTGAGGCAAAAGGAGCCCCGACTAAGTATTGAGTGCTATACATGCACATTCTTTTCATGTTCATTCTTTTCAGTTGGCCAACATTAGAGAAACAAACATTTTTTCATTGGCCTTTAGAATATTCTAATTTTCTGAGATACCAGATTTGATGTTTTCATTGGTTGTCACCTATAAATATCAAAATTAAACGTAATAAACATTGGAAATACATTGGTCTGTGTGCATTGCATGAATATAATGTACAAGTTTCACGTTTTGAATGGAATTACTGAAATATTTTCAACCTTTTGATGATATTCTAATTTACTGGCCAGCACCTGTATGCAGTACCCAGGATGACACGAGGCAGGGATGAAGGTTAAATAAAATCCTTTATTTAAAAGGAGAGCCAAAACAAAGTAAATCCAAGGCTGTGAGCCAAAATCCAAAAAACCAGATAAAGATCTGGAAATCCAAAAACTCTGGTTTATACACAGAGAAACAAGACTGACAGAACTACAAACAATGGACTGACAAGACACTGAGACAAGACAGGGCTTAAATACACTGGGGCATTATGGGAGGATGATGAGCTGCAGGTGTGAGGGGAGAGAACCAGGTGAAGGTGATAACTAATCAGGGAGGAGGAGCAGGGAAGGACACACACACACACCTAGCTGAGAAGGACATACACAAAACTGAAATATTAGACCTATAGAAATATGGTGGGGAGACCGAGAGAACATGAAGAAAACCAGGAGGGAGCTGCAACTGGAGGGACAGAGGATAACTAAATGAACACCGGACTTGAGGGAAAAAAGGCCACAAACAGAAGACACAATATAGAGACGCAGACAAAGGACACATGAGGGTGCTATGTGACACAGAAGGGAAACTAGAGAGGATGGAGACACATCAGGAGACACATAAAGGAGGGGGCAGACACAGACCATGACAGTTTTATGAAACAGTTGCTTAGAAACAGCCATAAAAATGTCAAGTTAACAGTTTAATGCAGTTTTCACGTGTCCTCGCTGCAAATAGCTTTCAGAGTGCCAATGTTTTAACAGTTAGCTTAGTGTTGTAACGTGGTGTATACCTTATTGAAAATCAAACAAACGTATCAGCAATTTGGATTTAAAAAGGCATCCTAGCACATGCTGATAGTTAGCGATAGCATTATTATCATGAGTTAATGAAAAAATAGCAGAACTCACTACTTACTTGAGCAAAAACAAGACGATTGTCATGTAAAGCTTCTCCGGATCACTAAAAGATTAACCAACCTGAAATAAAGTAGCTGTAGGCTTCCAGGCTTGTGAAAGGCTTTTGTTTGGTTTGTAGTGTAATATGAGGCATGCAGCAAGTTTGTTTTACCGATCGCTTCAGCGCTGTCTGAGTGCTAATGTTTTTAAAGCCTTATAGTAAAATCGCTTTCATCCATCGCGCCATGTGGTATTTCAGTGTTTTGTTGCAGAGCAAAACACTTCCTGTCCCCCATTTGAGTTTCGCGCGGCTGCAGATGTCACATGAGTCATGTGATTGAAACCCAGCAATATGAGGTTGAAATGTTGCCGTTTTGACCTCATGGTGTTTGTTTGGCAGCTTCACCTCCTACAAACTACAACCAGAGTTACTGCTGATTTATTTTAATATTAGTTTACTGAGCTGTAAATCAAGGGAGCAATCACATGTAAGATGATGGAATTACTTTATTTGTTTATTGGTTATTTTGTTGTTCATCCACCGATCAGCTCTAAAGTAGCACCTAATCACTTGGGTCTATAAAACAGCATGATGTGTTAACATTTTGATCAGTTTCTCTACTTATTCAATTAAATGTTGAATGTGTTTTTAACTTTTTTATTTACTTTTTTATTTCACTTTGCTTTTATTCTCAAGTTGGGTGTTGAAGAACTGGTCAGGTTTGTAGTTTGTAGAGTGCATTATACATAAACTTAAGTCGAGTTGAGTAAAAACAAATAATAAAAAAGGGCCTTTGTGTGCATATATTTTATATTTATTCATATTTACTTATTATTTTTGTTAAATACTTTATTTCAGCAACATTTTTCGCTGATAACATACTTTTTCTGTGCACCTTTACTACTTTAATTGAAGTAAACATGTAGTTTACTTTGCTACGGCGTCATTCCTATTGCTTTTACGTGCGACACTGGTTGGGTTTTGCATCAGAATTGACTCATGTGCATTATAAAATTTATTTTAATGAAATTAGAAATGCTAAATACTCTGACTATCTGTGCCCTGCAACCCCAACCCCTCCATGCAGGCTTTACCTACTTCTACAAGGGAAAAGAGTACTGGAAGTTCAACAACATGCTGCTTCGCGTGGAGCCCGGTTACCCCAGGTCCATTTTGAGGGACTTCATGGGCTGTGACGGCCTACCTGTTGACCCCGACTGGGACTGGAGTCCCGCTGTAGCAGAGGAACGCCACTATGACAGCGATGACGTGGTGGTCAAATTCACTCAGAACAGCATAGGCGGCACGGAGAAAGCAGTGGCCATCGCCATCCCCTGCGTTCTGGCACTGTGCATGATGGTCCTCCTCTACACCGTTTTCCAGTTCAGGAGGAAGAGCACGCAGTGGCACATACTGTACTGCAAGCGCTCCATGCAGGAGTGGGTCTGAGGGACTACGACTGTACAGCGGAGGGGGTTGTGTGTGTGTGTGTGTGTGCGTGTGTGTGTGTGTGTGTGTGTGTGTGTGTGTGTGTGTGTGTGTGTGTGTGTGTGTGTATCTCTGATAATGGTCTTGTTGTTGCTTGAAGCCCTATAATTTAAAAAGCACTAAACAGAACATGAAGTTTGCCATTTTGGCTGATCTCAGAACTGCTGGAATATGTAACGAGCAAGCTGCAAGGAAGTGAGACTATCAGCACAACTCAAGACAGCGATGGAGCTGCAGCTTCTTTGTCCAACTAATCCGTATCAGCTTCGGAGTTTTTTTTCTATATCTTGGAATGAACTCAATTACATGAGACAGAATTAATCCACTGTAAGTGGAACCTTTGACCATCCACGTCTCTGCACGCTGCTTAAAAAGCCCATAGCACCAATTTCAGTGGACAAATTTGATCTAGGCTTCTACTTTACTTAATTCAATCGCCCAGAGCTGTGCTTTATTCCGTTTTTTAAAAGATTATTCATTGTTTAGAGGAGCAGTACACAAACCAAATATGATGTTTTCTCCCAAAGAGGATTACAGCCCAACAATTCTTTTTTTTTAAACTTTATTTATTCATTTATTTTAATTGGATGTTTTTCCTTCATGGAACTCACATCAAGGGTCACTCGCTGGTTTTTCGAAGCCATTTCTTCTCATATCCACTCGTCTGCTCAGTGCAGATGCAGCAGTGAACAGGAGATGTTGGGACTATTGTGGCAGTCTGTCTCCAAAACGGGGGCCGAAAAGCCCTCTCTGCAATATTTACAGGACTGCCTTAATCACAGATTGCTTAAATCCTTTGCTCCTTTTTCTCTCTGGTGTGGAAGTGGGATAATGAGCAGCACAGCAGCAGGACTACAGGAAATGTTAATAAACACTGCCCGAAAATGCAACTTTAAACCAGTCTGTCGGATCCACAAGGGGCTCGTTGCTCTTAAAAAAAGATCTGCTTTCGTGTCTCTGGAGGGAAAAAAAGGATGATTTAATCTGTGTGTGTGTGTGTGTGTGTGTGTGTGTGTGTGTGTGTGTGTGTGTGTGTGTGTGTGTGTGAGAGAGAGAGAGAGAGTGAAAGAATACTGTACATCTAACGTCCTCACTTGAAACTGCTTTCCTTTTTCAGCTTTGATTTTGTACAGCTTTTAAGTGGATGACATTTTTTACATAAAGCTGGAAACAAAACAAAAGGAGGAACATCCTCAGAGGGATAAGAATACAATCATCTCAAATCATCAGAAGCACAGGTTTCTCCATCTTCCTATTATAGTTTTTGATGAAAAGCACAGAAGAAAATAAAAAACCCCAAACAAGATTGTAACTTTTAACTAAACTTACTGACAGCTGAACTTAGGAGGTTTAGAGTAAAACGCCTGCGTGATCAGTAACCAGGCTGTTTTATGCACCGTTATATGCAAATATTTGTGTAACATGAACAAATGACTATTTAATGTTAGAGTTGTCTAATCAATATAAATATTTGGATTTAACTAGAGTATTGGAGAAATGAATCCAGCAAATGTCAAGTATTTAATGAGCCTTTGTGCATATATACAATATTACATGTAACCTTGTGTTTCCATCCATTTCTTCAGAAACAATAAAACTGATTTAAAGGTGAGATGAAGCTGAAAGGAGAAGGATTTATTTTGTTGTGTTAAGTTACAGAAACTGGGTTTGACCATATAAGTGTGAACAATGTGGGTGTGTGGTGTGTAGCATTTCTGAGTTTATCCGATGATCCAAAAAGTGGTTTATTTCTGGTAAAAAGGGGATTTTTGTTTCTGGTTTTGTTGAGACTCATCAGGATGCTGGAAATCATCTTCCACAGATATCAAGGGTGCATGGTTTTAAAATGCATTCTTTTGCACTTTTTGAAATACAAATCTGCATAAAAATCTCCCTGAGACTTGATTGATGGCAGGTTGTTAATCATTCGTGATCATTTATAACATAAGCGCACTTTCATGCATGCAGGCAGGGTTGAAGGAAAGTGTTAAACAACAAACTGCCTTGCAGGAATCTGCTGTGTTCATAACTTCCTGCTTACGGTTTGTTGTAGTTTCAAGGTAGAAAAACATGATGACAGGAAAAGCTTTGATTTCCTGGGTTAGCTCTGTACAGCCCATGCTGATTCATTCTAATTTAAGGTGGATTTAAGGTGGTTGTTGTGGGAGTTTATGATGAGAGTTTGCTGACTCCATAGAGTGTGATAGTTACACCAAGCTGATACTGTACTTTATTGTCATGTTTATTGATGCAAGTCTTGCAAAGAGCAGGAAGTTTCCAATAAAATTGATTTTACAGATTCTAAACGATTTCCTTCAAACATCTTTACAAAAATGTCTCTTGCTCCAGGTCAGTCGTCCCCAGTCTCCTCAACGCTTCTTTGTTTTTTGTGTGTGTCTGTCTAAACACTTGCTGCTAAGCATTAGGGCTAATTCAGAGTGTCATTAAAGGAAGCAGATGGGACTGATGAGACAGCAGAGAGACAAAACGGGTACAGAAGAGACAAGGAGCAATCACTGCACTCTAGATTCTGTGCACAGACAAGTGGAGGTCATCCTTCTCCAGGATAAAGACAATATTGCATTTCATGTATATATATACTGTACAAGCCAGGCTCTGTATTTTCTGTTTAGAATTTTTTTTAAATCCACCAACTCCATGGGTAAAGAAAATGCTGTGTGTTGTAAATAAAATGAGTGCATAATGAAAGTGTCTGATTTCTATGCTCGCATACAAAAAATGTTCATCTGTGATGAAGGGAACAACTTGAAAATGCACGGCAGCACAAGTTTTAATGCAACTTTATTGGACCAGTTATCAAAAAGGAAGTTTTGCACAAGAGGTGATTCATGCTAAACAGCAACAAGCTCTTTTCAGATGTAAGGTCTCAGCAACAAGTCAGACAAAAACACCAATAAATTTCTTATTTTGTGTTGGTTTTGATGCTTGAGAGGCAGAATCTCGTCACACAGGCACATCTTTGCTGTTGCAGGATGCTGATGATGACTTAGAGGGACACATGTTCTCGTTGCAGATCTCGTAGCCTGGAGCCTGGGTCACTCTGCTTGCTTTTGGAGTAAAAACAAATTTTAAAATGTAGAAAAGCGATTAATAATAAGAACTCTTGATTGTAAATAAATAAATGAAGGTTTTACCATCTATGAGGCTGTAGAGGAGGCAGTAGTCATTGGGATTAGTGCTGTTCTGAGATCTTGTGATAGCCTGTGCAGAGATGACACATTACAGCAAATGCACCATAAATGCAACATTTTTCAATGGAAACAAGCATATTTACTTTGATTTTGCAGAAAGGATTTGGTGTAGAGCCAAACACAAAGTTCATGTTGGTCACTTTGCCAGTTTGAGAGGAGGTGTGAGTAACTTCCAGTTCTCTTTGGGACTCTATCTTAATCTAAATAAGAAGAAACAACATAATTCCATTTCACCAGCTCAGATTTAACCCTCTGGAGGCAGGCGTCACAAATTTGCAACAGTTAAAACCTACCTACCTTTTTACTGCACATACGTATTACATGAGCATTTTTGAACTCAGAAGTACCCCTGAAGGACTTAGTTGTTCATCCTTTTATCAAAACTTATTTTGAGCCTGAGAGGGTTAAAAGATTTCATCATTCTCTGACTGATTTTTACCTCATACATGCACCTCTCTGGACCACTGTGACACTTTTTTGTGCTCCAAGTCTTCACCTGGTTCACCAAGTCTCTGACAGGTTCTGTGCAGGGAAACTTGAAAGTCCTGGAAGAAGATAAAACAATGATTTATCCTTGAGGAGGGTAGAATTTGAAATAAATCACAGAGTCGCTGAGTCACCATATTGCTACACATTTGGATGAGTCTACAGCTGAGGAGGATGAAGCATTCAACTGCAGGAACAAAGCGAAGGCGAGCAGAACCCTGGAAGCCATCATGTTTGCAGCTGGACCGGCTCCTGCAGACGGAAGGATTAGAAACATCGTCCTTTTAACGATGCTCTAATGCAACTCTAATGAATGCGACATGTGCCGTGACACACAACAAAACAGCTTCTCTTCGACATGAGGAGCAAACATTCCTCACATTGTGACTAACTCTATGGGTCTCTGAGGGGAGAATGGATTTGTGATGGGGATTAAAAATCAATCAAAACAACGAAAATGTGAAGGAACATGAGAAAATATAGCTTAAATATTTATTCTTCTATGTATAAAGAAAACTCCATGTCTATCTTTTTTATTTTATTTTATTTTATCTTTGCATCATATTTTTAGAAGATTTAAAACATGGCACCAGATTTTTCCATACTTAACAGGTCTGGAAACAGAAATTTTCAGAGTCCCATTTATTCTATTTTAGTTTTACCTTAACTTACAGGATTTGTAGTAAATCATAGTTAGATTTTTTTAGTCATATGTTCTATCTAGTCTAAACTTTCTTATAAAGCATATAAAAATACACCAGTACATTTGTTACAGATCTAACCTACCTTTCTGTTTCTGCCTGTCATATGTCCATACAAATGCTTAAAGTGAGCCACCTCAGATCCTGCATCCACATGTCGACATTGACTTCTTGCACTAATATTTTATTCTCTTAAACTATTTTTCTTATTCAAAGACATTTGATATTGGCTTTAAGTAATATATATATATATATACATATATATATATATATATATATATATATATATATATATATATATATATATATATATATATATATATATATATATATATATATATTCTTTTCCTTTTGGAAGTTTGTTAAAGAAGCCTTTTAAATGTATCAAATAAATTAATAAAAAATAAACTGTCCACGTTTATGAGAGTCCATTAATCTGTAATGGCTAAAATATTTTATTTTCTTTCTTTTAAATCACACCAAATAGAGTAGAAGGAGTCACCGCTCGTCTGGGAAAGGTGCTGGATCAAAAAGTGGAATAAACAAAATAATAATCCGCACAGTTCAATCTGCGATGTAGGAGTTTATTGGTCAAGCTTTCGGTCAGAGACAATTCCTGATGAAGGTCTCACCGAAAGCTTGACCAGTAAACTCCTACATCGCAGATTGAAGTGTGCGAATTCTTATTTTGTTTAAATCGCACTAAATAAAAATTCAGGTCTCAGAAAGATAATCAATCAATAAAAATAAATTAGATTCTTTTTTAAAACATGCTCTTCAATGTCATTCCGCACCATCAGAAATGATCAAACAAACTATTTACTGGCTAATAAAATCAACAACAACAATAATAATAATTTTTACTATTGTTGTTGTTGTTGTTGTTGTTGTTATTGTTTTTTTAAAGAGTGACAAATGCAAAACAGAAGACACTGCATGCTGATGAACATCCACTCATCTCAGGTGGTTCATTAATGATCTGGAATCTTCATTAGGTCGTTTTTTGTGACTTTTTACATTAAATTTCCTTTTCACACACAGAAATGGTGTTGTGCCTGAGCGCGTTCATTGAACAATCTTTCTTGAATTTGTTCATTTCGTGAACTGAAATTGTTCGTATTTTGCCTGACGAACATAAAAATATGGCAAGCCAAAACCGCCACAATACGCCGTGCGTTCGTCCTGGCGTGCGTGGACTATGGCAAGCGAGAACCGCCACAATACGCCACTTTCCCAACCCATCTGTGGCTTGCCATATTCTAGCTTCAGATCTCCACGGAGCTTTTCCGGGGTCGGTACAGCATCTGCTCGGGTGCAGGATCGGCTCGGGGTCCTTCGACTGCCGATGACGTTAAAGTAGTTGATTGGCTGAACATGAAGCTAACGGAGGTTACGTTATCACGTTATGATTTTGATTGGTCAGAGCAAATTTGTGGTCGTAGTCTTAGCGGTTGTAGTCCTGTAGTCCAAAAATCAACGCTTTTTGGAGAAAATATGTTTGAATTTCTAAAGGAAATGTAAAATATAAGCAAATGATAAACAGTGACCCTCAAAAGCTCTTGATGTTGATGAAATGGGGCAAAAATAAAACATAAGAACTTTATTGAAAGACACCAAGCAATATTTTGAGTCAAAGAATGTATTTAGATAACAACTAAGGGAATATACAGACGAACTCCACATTAATACAAACAGACATGGCTTCACATATAAGAACTGTTCTATTTTTTGTCAGTCTGATGTTGGTTTTATGTATTTTCACATTCTTTACAAAACAAAGATAATATGGTGTTTATTAACAAATTACAATTATAAAGAAAACATTTAGGTGTTAACAAACAAAACTTTATTAACAAATCTGCTGATGTCTTTCCAAAACGTATGTGTGAAAGCCGAGTAGATGTGCAGTAATGTGACGTCATCGACAGTCGAAGGACCCCGAGCCGATCCTGCACCCGAGCAGATCCTGTTCCGACACCGGAGCTAATGCCTAGCTAAAACTTCCTGTTAACCATAGAGTTTATAAAAAGTAGAACCTGCAAAAGCGGACAAACATAGGCAGTAGCGGTTGGTGCGGCGTCTACTCTTCTATGTCTATGCTGTGAGCAGGAGTCAAAGTTCATTCAGAAAAATTGAAACGAGACTTAACTGAAAGATTATACTTTTATTAATGCTTTGCACTTTTAATATTGCACTTAGAGTTTACTACCTCTGCCTGCCTCCTAAGATTGTTTAATAATTTCATATATATATATATATATATATATATATATATATATATATATATATATATATATATATATATATATATATATATATATATATATATATATATATATATATATATATGAACTGAACTTTGAACTAGTTCGTTTTTTAAATGAACTTTCCCAAATGAGTGAGTTGAGCACTTATATTTAAGAGTCACAGTAATGTTTCCTATGTGTGCGGTCTGCAGCCTCACAAGAACCTTTTCCAAGGTTTTACTGACATAAATGTGTCTAATTTAAGTTTTTTATGTGTTCATACATTAACCTGAAAAAGCAGCTGATTGCAATCAGACTGGTCTAAATTGTCTGACTCTAATCTCCTTTAAAGTCAGTCACTGATTCATGAGATTTGCATGGTTTTATGGACAGGCAACAGTCAAACCTAATTTCTTTTTACATTTGTAAAGTGTTCAACTGGAATTTCTGGAATAAAAACCCTAGAATTAAAAATGATATCAGCAGACAGAACAATCACAAAGTCATTGTGTGCAGTTCTCATGACCACCATGTCAGACTTCCTCACAAGACCAACAAGAAGCATTCTTCACCAAATCAATTGAAAACAGGCTTTAATAGCGAGGCTAAAGGTTATTTCACAGTTTAACCCATTAAATTGCAAAAAGTCACCATAAGCATGTGAACGTGTGATCGGCAGGGCCACATGCTCATGCTACTGCGGTTGTCATAAAACAAGAGACATTGTGAGGATTCCAGCTTTGAAATAAATTGTTGTATGTGTTGACCGGTCAGATGAGGTCTGCACAGCATTCTGCTTTTGTCATAGCTGCAGATCTGTTATTTAATTAGGCTTTTTCCTTTGTCCTGAAATGTCCATAAAAGCTACACTGGGTTCAGATTTGACATATTTTTTGCAACTCTGTAATTTCTCTTTTCATTTGACCTTAAAATACACGGTTATAATAATTTAAAACTCTGACATCTATCCTCCCCTGATGTTAAAACAGGCTTTTCATTAAATGGTGTGACTGGTACGCTGTTTTAGGCCGATGCATGACATATGTAACGTCCAGGAATGGTCAGTTTTCACCTACATATTGACCTACATGCCACCGGTCATCTACAGACATGAATCTGCCTCTGTGCGTCTCTTAATCTTCCAAGCTACAGGAAAAGATTTGACACTGCGTGTTTACACTCAGGTTGTCAACATCATGTTCCCTTCTCAAGGTTCTTCTCTGCCAAGCCTGTCTGCTTATCTAGGCTGTCCTGCACAAAATAAAGGACTGAACAGTTACAATAGTAAATAATCATATGGTTGAATGAACAATAATGGTTGATGAATAATAATAATGTTTAGATTAATCTGTGCTTAAATTAATAAGGTTGATTAATCTGTGAAAGAATTACTGAAGTTGAAATAAATATTATTATGATGATCAGTAATGTTTGGTTTAACAAGTGAATCATTATCTACACTCAGACACAAAGTTCATTAGAGATAAATTAAAGTTAAAGTAACGTCGCTGCATATAGACATTTTCTTAGCCACAAATCAGAGCATCCTGTATCTGAAAGAAGGCGTGATGTTCTGAGGGTTTGTTGTTAACACCCCTTAACATGGCACGTAAACCATAATATGAGAATATTTAAACAGAATCACCGGGGAGTGATTCATCATTCCATCATTCTGAGATTCAGCATCCTGTTAGTTGAGCTAACTCTGACTGGCCATCAGAGGAAAACTCTCTAGCCACTGCATCTCTTGACAAGCTTTCTACAAGCTAAAAGCTGCCTACAGCTGACACAGCAAAAAGGTTCCTTCAGCTATTCAGAAACAGCTGCTCTAGACGCAAACTAGTTCCAACCTGTGTGCCTGCCGACATCTCTGGACTGGAGCGTCTGCGCTGCGGTTAATCTACCGAACCTCGGTGCCCAGAGGTCATCCGACCTCCCTGACCTCCGGATCCGCGAAGAGGTCTCCAAAGAAAGGGTGAGGTAGACACACATGATTGCGTCTGTTGCCGTTTTGATAAGAACCAACTTCATAGTTTAATGCAAACCAAATCATTTTTCCGCACCCAGAACTCAGTTCTTCTAGATACAAGGTTCTGATGAACACACACCATTCAATCACCATACATCACATCACATCCACTTAGTCTTCGTTAACTTGTCTTGTTAATTGTTTAGAAAATAAATTCTTGTCTTTTAAAAACCTGACTGTCTGAATTGAGACGGTGTGTTTAATCCCTGAAAAAGCAAAGAATGTCATGTTCTGCGGGTGGAGGTGGCAGACCATGTGTGGTGGTGGGTTCCGGAGGCAGATGAGCAGGCAGACGGATGTAAAAAATAGGCACAGGGGACTCGTAGGCTTGGGCACAGGGGACTCGTAGGCTTGGGCACAGGGGACTCGTAGGCTTGGGCACAGGGGACTCGTAGGCTTGGGCACAGGGGACTCGTAGGCTTGGGCACAGGGGACTCGTAGGCTTGGGCACAGGGGACTCGTAGGCTTGGGCACAGGGGACTCGTAGGCTTGGGCACAGGGGACTCGTAGGCTTGACTTGACCACTTGACTGGAACACTTGACTGGAACACTTGACTGGAACACTTGACTGGAACACTTGACTGGAACACTTGACTGGAACACTTGACTCCAGGAACACAGGACACCAGGAACACAGAGACGAACTGCAGCAGCAGGCATGGGACCCAGCAGGAACTGCAGCAGCAGGCATAGGCCCCAGCAGGAACTGCAGCAGCAGGCATAGGCCCCAGCAGGAACTGCTGCGTGGAGAACCTGCAGGCACAGAACCTGCAGGCGTGGACCAGGAAGTGGTTGAGTAGCGGGAGCGACGCGTGGAAGCCCAGCTCGGCGGCAGGTACTCGACATCCCAATCAGAGTAGGTGCACATCCGATCTGCTGGGTCCATCAGCGGAGGCTCGGGTGAAGGGAAGCCGGAGAAGAGCGGGGAGACCAGCCCTACCACACCGGAGAATAATGGCGTGCGTAGGCGGTGTAGCTCCCTTGAGGCTCCAGGATCCGCGGCTTCAGGAGACGAACGGGACGGGGCTAAAACAGCTGGAGGAGAACGACCCTGGCCACCCCGAAGATAAATAGGATGCGCCAGGATCTCCCAGAGGAACTTCGACCACCCCGAGAACAGGTAGGATGCGCCGAACACAAACTCCAGGCCAGAAATCTCCCACAACTGAAAGGGACAAAAAGAAAAAATAATCCTCCAGGAACAGGTGTGTTAGCTCACCACAGGTCCAGGTTTGGTCGGTTCATTCTGTCATGTTCTGCAGGTGGAGGTGGCAGACCATGTGTGGTGGTGGGTTCCGGAGGCATATGAGCATGCAGACGGATTTAAAAAATAAAAAGATGTTTATTGTAGGACAGGAGCACAGGACGAACGAACATGGACAATGAACCGACAAAGACAACAACCAGGAGGGAGGTATAAATACACAAGGGAATCAGGAACACATGGGCAGAGTAATCAGGGGCAGGAGAGAACAATTAGGCTAATCAGGGCAGGAGAGACACATTCAGGGAGGCTGGGGCGGATCATGACAAAGAATCCTAGAATCTTCTGATTAAACATCAAAAGACCAAGCAGGTTGATATTCTATATTTATATAGAATATCACATCTTATTGGTCATAAGTAAAGGTAACATATTAAGCTGCTATGGAAATTTTATGTTTATTAATTCTTGATCATTGACTCAATCAACTGAACGTAATATGTATTACTCTATGCCTCTTTGCATGCCCACTTATTCAGACACACCCACACAAGCCACACACACACACACACACACACACACACACACACACACACACACACACACACACATTCTTGACTTCCCTCTCTCTCTCTCTCTCTCTCTCACTTTCATTTCTCTCTCATCTCTTGGTATAAATAAACTCTGACCAGATGTTCGGGCATTTTGCCTCGTGCATTGTGCCACAGTTATAACTGTTTGACTTGTCTGTTCATTGTCTTCTTTTTCTCTCCAACTACAGGAAATGGGTTATTGATAAGCATACTGATAAAATCCATGACATAAGCTTGAAAGCACAATATTTACCCTCTACACATAAAAAACATAGTTGCTACTTTTTTGCAGCTTGCATCACGCTCTGTAAATTCTAGCATCAAGGAAGATTTAATCACATTTTTAAAGAAAATAAATAAAAACTGAACATATAGAAAGGCTACACACTGCACAAAATTTGTCTTTAAAAATGACTGGTAAACTAACGGACCTGGTGAGTAAAAAAAATAAAAAATCACTGATGACCATGAGCTGGAATTGTTGATAACTTATTAAATCCCTGTCTAAATGATGTTAGTGGATTTTGTGTGAGGTTAAAGGGGTTTTAGATGTAAAAGGTCAGCAGAAAAGCATTGTTGCTTGCCGTTTCTGCACAGGAGGAGGAAATCATCTCATCATAAAATAGAGCTCTAGTAGAGGGTGTGTGGTTCTGTTCAGGGTGAGTGCATGTGTGCAAATCTTTAAGCTCCTTTGCAGAGGGTGTCCCAGAAGATGTCCTGCACTTTGGTATCTGATTCATTAGCTCTGCAGCTTTTTTTTGTTAATTTACAGAGCCCAAATGATGTGAATGTGGTCAATTTTTGCCTGCAGCATGCATGTGCACCTTCAACAACTCTCTTGTGAGAAGTCGTGTTTTCAAACCAGATCAGCAGCCAGGACCAAGGGAGTTTCACATTTTTGGCAGCAGAACAAAAGGAAATTGAATGCAGCATCGAGCAGCAGCTTGGTTTGTCAAATGAATTTTCAAGATTTTCCGTTTCCAATCAGGGCCTTCCTTCACTTCTCTGAACAATCACTGTCTATAAAACTGTTGTCCAACTGAAAACGATGACAACAGTTCAGCTCTGAGTCACACAAAAACCACAAGACTCCACGGTCGCCCAAATCCATTTCAAACTCTTTTCCTCCGTGATGGCCCGCATGTATAAAGTGACCTGAAGACCTCTCAGAGCTCATTCCTGATCCAGCGACCCATCAAGAAGCTCCAAAGAAAAAGAGATCTCCATCATTTTACCATGAAGACCCTGCTGTTGGCCTCGGTTATGCTTTTTGGACTCTTTGGTTCCTTAGCTTCGGCTCCAGCTCCGGTTCCATCTCCTATTCCCTACTTTGCCTTCTGCAGAACACTCTGGTGAGTTTGTTTTTTCATCAGTTCCTTATTTTATTTAATTAAAAATAGATTTGGACTCAGGATTTTTGTCCTTTTTTAGGATTTTTGCA